>NC_133658.1:81915006-82215006 GCF_037893015.1 Macrotis lagotis | reverse complement strand
TTCATAATTCAGATGGTGGTAATTCACAGTGTCCCAAAAGCATAATAGTGAGGATGAGGATGATGATAAGAATAGCAAATATTTATATACCATTTCTTATGTACCAGGCACTGTCATTCTCAGTAGTACTTGCTCCATAAAGTTTAGATGCTCTGTAGGGAGTGTCTACAAATCAAGACACAAATCTTATAACCAGAACACAGCATGATGACCAACCAATATAAATGTCTTCTGCTGAAGTCTCTCAGCTCAGCATTCCTCCACTGTCAGCTCTCAATGGTAAAGGGTTTACTCACCATTAACACCTGCCTTCAAATGGTCAGACCACCTTTGGATGACCACCTTGCCAGCACTCTAACTACTTTTCAGAGTAGCTCCTGAGTGACCAGCCTGGCAGCTGGGATAGGGTGTGTATGGTGGGGAAAGGAAGGAGCAGAGAAGGCATTGGTTTTGGTCTTTGAACAAGTTCCTTTATTTCTCTGAGTTGCAGGTTCTCCAATTATTAAACAAAATAAGATTATTCACATAACTTACATCAAAGTGCCCGATTTTTATTTTTTAAATAAAATTCCAAAAATGTCTTAAGTGCCTACTTGACTTGTCATTTATTGTGAATATAGACAACATGACAAAAAAAGGAAATAATATTAATAAAATAATTTATATCCTTGAAAATATTCTCTGCATAATCAATTGCAATTAGATAATCTAACTAATAGAAATTCAGTGAATACTTTTTCCAACTCCCTAAAATATGTCCTCAATTGGGAAATTACCCAGTTGTAGAACAATGCCAGCTAAAGAATTTTCCAAATGATGCAACATGCTGTAATGCAAAGAACAATGAACTAGAAGTCAGAGATCTGGATTTGAGTCCAAGCTCCATCTCCAAGTCTTTCTCCAGCACTAAAATGAGTGTGCTAGATTATATTTATCAAATTCCTACCAGATTTCATAGTTTCTATGATTTTTACAAAAACTTCACTCAGAGAAGATAATGGCTTAATAAATCGCAATATTTCTTTCCCTTTTAGAAGGCAGTCAATCAACAAATATCGAGTACCTAATATGCCAATCTGTTAAGACACCATAGACATAAATATACCAAAAAAACCTCCTTCCAAAGGGGTAGAGTAGGAGAGACCTAGGACAAGGCACTTGGTTGCCTCCCTGCCCTCCTTTCTCATCCCTCAAGCGATTTTAAAGATTCTCTAGAATTTGGTACTTCCTGTTGGCATCCTCTCATTTCCCCCAGAAATCAAAGTAGCCGGATGAATAAGGTAAGGTGAGTTTTCACATGAAGCCCAGTGAAGATGCAACTTGGATTGTACACCTCAGAAGGGTTCAAAGATACTTCCAGTAGTCAAAAGGGATGTGATGGACCACTCTGCCACTTGGGTTCTCTAAGCTCAAGTTCACTTTTCAGTAGACTCTGTTTGGGACTTTGGTGAGAGAGAGTTAACAGACTTTGGTGGGGGGGGGGGTATTTTGTCCAAACAGCTTTTCTTTTACTGTCTTAGTAAATATTCCTAAAATGGTGCTTGAGTCTGATGACTAATTAATGATCAACTAATAATCATGGCAAGAAATATTCTAGTGTGAGCTATAGCAATAAAAATACCCCCCCAAACCCTCAGGGCTATCCTTAGAGCCCTGGGGGATGCAATAGCCATGTTCATGGCTCTGGGGACCTAACTCATTAGTGTGAAGGGGTGTTGGGAAGAAAGCCCTTAGTATCTTTAAGACATTACAGATTTTTGTGACCTGTTCTAATATATTATATTTTATGCTTAAACATTCTATTTTCTAAAGTCTATTTCAGTGCCAGCATTTTGTACATTAATATCTTCTACTATTCAATGCTATAAAGTTTCTTCCAGTTACAACATTCTTAGATTCTAATTCTATTATTCCTTTTTCTGCTAAATAAAACACACTAAATAAAATGATTTACTTAGTAAGTAGTTAGACAACAAAGAGAAATCAAATCGCCTTCCCAGAAATGCCTCAGCAAGTCCTTCAAATTAACATTATAAACCAAAGACATAAAATACTATTAAGCAATACAAGTCATCATTTATGAAGAACTAAAAGACCACCTAAATAGGCATTCTGCTCAAAATAGACGGAAACACTTATTGTGTACATATTTATGGGATAGCTGTAAGTAGTAAACAATAATTTAAGTACCATCATGTAAAGAATGCTTTTTTAAAAACCACTGCATAAGTTTGCAATGAACAAGTTGCTCAATTGTGGGGAGGTGAAACCATCACAGACAATAGAAAAATAATTTGGGGACTGTGCTTAAGAGCATGGTCAAGTCACTCAAACAATAAACCATCTCATGCATTTTGTACATTTCCCTTGCCAATGACAACTCTTTCCTCTGTTTTGCCTAGAGATATATGGAGCTGTAATCGAGTTCAGAAAGCCCCTGACAGCTGTGTGCTGCCATTCAGACCTGAAAGATTCCATGTTATGATAAAAATTAATGTACTCTGACATCCTTTGGGACTCCCTGGGCCCTGGGAATAGCTAATGAAGAAATACAACCTTGCCAGAGTGGAGTTGGAGTTTGGGGAATTGGGGATTAAGACACATGTGGTGGTGGGGTGGCCTCCACGCTGCCAGCTGTACAGGAACTGAGCCAAGTGACAAAGGGCTCGGCCCCGATGGGTGAGAATTATTTCCTGAGTGAGGAAAGGTCAAATAAACAGCATGCTCAACAAATAATTTAGTTCAAATAGGTGTTACTGTATCCCTTTTCTTTATGGATTTTTCTGAAATCAGAGCTATCCACTACTTCAATTCATATATATTCATTCATTTGTTCATTTATTCAACCATTTATTCCATCAGTAGGTCATTCGATAGCCATTTACTAAGTATCCATCTGTGTGCATAGCACTATGTTGGGGGTAAGGAGAAAATCAGCATCCCTAACCTTTATGGAAATTCTATTCAAGTAATAAAACACAGAAAAAATAGAATATATAATATTAAGTATATTGTTGATATGAAAACAAAGAGGTCCACACTTCATTGTAACTTTTGAGTCCTAGAATCTCAGTGCCCTACATAAAAGAGCACTGACTATGGAGCCCAGTTTTGCCACTTACTATTAACTCCAGGATCTGGCTAAGGCTGAGCTTATTTCCTCATCCACAAGTGGAAAGGAGAGCTCTGGGCTACTTGTGGACATTATATCATCTTTCAAATGGACTATAAAGTATGATAAAAAAAAATGAGCTAATATACCTAATTTAGTTTTTCTTGATTCATCTTACTTTTGGCTCACTACTGGGGTCTGGGGACCTGTATTCAAATCCTGTCTCTGAGTTTTACAACCTGATGGGCCATTAACAAGTCACTCAGACTCTGGTTCTCAATTTCCTTCTCTTTAAAGTGAGGGACTGAACCCCTTTGAACTCTAATCTAGGATCACAAGGTCTTTTTCTAATAGAGATAGAAATATAGAGATAGGGGGGTCACAAATAGGTGAAAGTTATCTAGGGGAGAGGGATGAAGTCTTTCGTGAACTCACAAACTAAAATGAGGACATTAATCTCACTACTGAGCAGTCAGACAGATGCACAAATCTATTCCATCCACCCACATCAGTAACTCAGAAGTAATAATAGGAGGCTGGTTGCTACTAATGACTGAAAGCTTGTTGAATTGAATTGTTGAATTGATGCTATTATGGGTACAGTAAAAGAAACATTAAATTACTTTCAGAAGAAAGGAAGAAGTCTGATACCAAAACTATAGCCTGAAAATGAATTCAATCACAATTCAATAGGAAGAAAGAAGATAGCTTTGGGAAATCATTTGAAATTTACACACCTACATTTTCCATTGGTACAAAATGGAATACTCAAGTTAAAAAAAAGATGGGCCTTAGTTTAAGGGAAAAGGTTGAGTTTTTAAAAGTCACTGTGCAATTTTTCCAATGGAAATCAAGCTTGCTTTTTATTGCTGTCTAATTCTGGGCCAAGGTCATCTGTTCGAAGATCTATATACCAATGGATAGTCTTCCTGGGTTGTCCATCTGATTGTAGATCACAATGTTCCCAAGAAAAATAGGAATTATTCAGCTAATTGCCACCCTTCTCCACCAAACGTAGCTCAAATTCAGTAAGTGATAATATGAGTGACTATAAATCACTTTTACTGGTTGTATTTTGGGACTTGACACAATCAGACAATGTCTTCCATAAAAGATCTCCTGAAAGAGCTCACCTTTTATAAGGAATACCTCTTCCAATTTCACTCTATTCATCATTGATGACATTGTAAAACACTTCTGGTGGTTTTTGAAGTATGAATCTCCTTTTTTTCTGCCATGAATGATATTAATGATCAGCAGATCATCAAAGTTATCTGTTCTTACACTATTCTTTTTATGCTGTATGGTTGCTGTTCTTGTAAGATTAAAGTCTCTGAAGAATTAAAGATATGGGTTACTTGAAGGACAAAGGAGAAATACATGAAAAACAAAAGTAGACTACAACAAAAATTATAAAGAACTATAAAAAGGCATAAAGCATATGATCAAAATTATGTATAAATGGAAATAGAACTGGGCTAGTCACATAACAAGAAAAAAGAAGACTACTGATGGACATTCTGTGGTCTCCATTAATGGCTATGCAAGGTCAAAAGACAGAAGAAGGTCTCTAACTGAGTGGTGGACTGCTCAGGAAGGATATGAATTTCAGGGGAGGATATGAACAAAAGATACAGAGAATATGGCATGAATGCATTTCAATCTTAACCACAGGAGAAGGAGCTCATATCAATGAGATCACAAATCCAACAATATATCAAAAAATAAGTAGAAAATAATGTTTTTGTGACTATCCAACTTCAAAGACTACCTTAGTCATTGTCTCATGCGAATCTTATGACCCACGTCCAGTTTAAAGTCTGATAATAGATGAATTTCTACAGGTAGGACTAAGTCCCCTGTATGGGACTAGATCCATTTATCATTTACTGTCTACTGAAACTGAAAGAGCAGCTCCCCATATGACAATATTCCTTTCCTGAGCAGAAGAAACATTTGCATTGAGCATAGTTTACTGTAATCCTTTTTACTAGCAAAGTAAGAGATGATTTTCTTCTCAGTAGACACACAATCTCATAATATATTTAATACAATTTTACTAGGGTCTTCCACTCTTCTTTCATAATTTATTCCAAAAATATTTTCTGAGCAATCTTGACTACACACTTCTTCAAAAATCTATCAAAATAATTATTAATACCTAAATTTTTCAGGCTGCCTAAATTGAGATAATCACTGAATAGACCATTCTTTCCTATCAGCATATTGATGGGTGGATAGACATAGGGAATCAAATGACATGAAAAAGCATGGCTCTTACCAGGAAGCACTGGAAAGGCCCCGATATATTACATACTATTCTTCAATAAAACCTTTTGAAATGTTCATTGGAATGTTAACAAGTTATGTGCTGGGAATGTGAACATAGATTTGAATGACTCAGAAATAACCTAGACCACATAACCATCTATATAGAGAGTATCTGTTACTAAATGTTGGAGAATGCACAGGAGAAAATGATCATCTCTCATATTGATAGAACTAGTCCCTTAAACTAAGAGTTTAAACTTAGAAATGAGCTGTTCTTCCTTTCAGTTTGTGGCTTTCTTCTACTCATTCAGTTTTCCATTCCTATGCATAATTTATAAAACAGTCCTTTAGCTGTATTTGACAAGATGAGGTTTGAACTCTTCTCCCCTAGATATCATCCCTACTTCCAGAAAGTGGTGAAAAAATGCCTGGACTCCCAACCTTCTAGCCTTGGTAATGTCAATTTTTTTTTTTGGTTTTTGAAAGGCAAAAGGGTTAAGTGACTTGCCCAAGGTGAAACAGCCAGGAAATTAGTAAGTGTCTGAGGCTGGATTTGAACTCAGGTCCTCCTGACTCCAGGGTCGGTACTCTATCTACTGTGCCACCTAGCTGAGCTGCCCTGGCAATATCATTTTATTTTTATTTTTTTAAGGGGTTTTTTTTGCAAGGCAAATGGGGTTAAGTGGCTTACCCAAGGCCACACAGCTAGGTAATTATTAAGTGTCTGAGACCAGATTTGAACCCAGGTACTCCTGACTCCAGGGCCGGTGCTTTATCCAGTGCGCCACCTAGCCACCTCATGGCAATATCATTTTAACAGAGGAGAGTAAATGAGTAAAAATGCTTGAAGGCTCCACAGACAAACTTGCCTTTCACAGTAATTAAACATGTATTTTTTTCCAACTTTAACAGATCTGCAATTTCAGGGAATGGGGCATTTGGTTCCACTAACATAGACTATAACACCACAATATCTTACAAAATAGTTATTAGGAATATCTATGGGCAGAAACATTCATTACTTGATGGACAATACACTGGAAATGAACCTTTCCATTACAATACAAGGCTAGTCCTAGAATAATAACAACAATTTGTATTCATAGAGTGCTTTTATTTTGCAAATGATTGCAAATAATTTCATTTTAGCCTTATACAAACCCAGAGCTATAGATGCTATTATCATACTCTTTTTATAGATGAGGCAAACAGAGAATTAACATGATTTACTCAGGTCAAATAGTAAGTATCTGAGGAAGAATTTAAAATGATATCTTTCTCAGTTTTAAGAAAACAAATATATAGTATAATAAATAGAGGACTGGGTCTGGAGTCAAAAGACATAAGTTCAAATCTTATATCTTCAGGTACTTCCTAGAAATGCAATCTGGGCAAGCCACTTAATCTATTTGCCTCAGTTCCCTCAACTGCAAAATGAGAATAATAATAGCACCTAGCTCCCAGGTTTACTGCAAAGATAAAATGATATAATATTGCAGAGGACTTAGAATAGTATATAGAACAGTATAGGGACCATATATTCCTGACTCTAAATTCTGGATTCTTCCACTGTGCCAAATATTAATCGTAAGTTAGTCATCAATATTTTCTATATTGGTAGAACTTCTAGACCTTGTCATGGAAAAGATTAAGAAAAGAGTAGTATAGCATATTGAGAGTTACTTACTCTTGCTTCCCAATAATTCTGTGAAGGGAAGGTAATGTCGATGTCATTATCTCCTTTTTTTAGAGATGGAAAAATAGATTAGAACGTAGCTTTATGAATGTCACACAGGTACATATAACTATATGTGTACGTTTCTTTATTTGACTTTCTGAATCAACTAAAATATCACTCTTTGGAAGAAGCCTTCCCAAACCCTTTTGATTCAAGTGTTTTTTCTCTGTTAATTATTTCATTTCATCTTGTATATAGCTTACTTTGTATAATGTTTTTTGTATGTTGTCTCCCCTTTGGCTTATAAGATCCCTGAGGGCAGGGATTGTTTTTGTACCTTTCAGTAACTTCAGCATTAGCACAGACCTGGCATTTAATAGGCCCTTAATAAGTGTTTAATGTCTGAATGATAACACACACAAACAAACATATACTTACAACCATATGCATATATATATACACACAAACACATACACCTATATGTTATTTAAACATATATAAATGTGTTCACATAAGTAAATGATTAAGCATACAGTCTAAATAACACAACAAATTCAAAGATCTCTGATTCCCCTTAAGGCAACATTTAAAAGGAAATTTCATGATTGGTTCTTGAAATCATCTCTATCATTTCACATAGCATTTCAGAGGAAAGATCTTCAGTGGCTTGGGGTTTAAATCAAAGATAAAGAAATACAAATAGAATTAAAGAATCAAATTGAAAAAGGTGATCAGGACCACTAAAACTAAGCTAAAACACTTTCTACTTTCCTGAAGTAAAATAGAATCCCAAGGATCACATATCAGGTCAAACATTAGAGGCTCAAATTACTGATATCCATTAAAGGAGTCCTTTTGGAGATGAGTTGACCCAGTATTCTTCCTGAATTTTTTTTTTTTTTATGTTTTTGCAAGGCAAATGGGGTTAAATGGCTTGCCCAAGGCCACACAGCTAGGTAATTATTAAGTGTCTGAGGCCGGATTTGAACTCAGGTACTCCTGACTCCAGGGTTGGTGCTCTATCCACTGCATCACCTAGCCACCCCTTTGCTCAAATTAAAAAAAAAAAACCTTAACATCATTTAAGGAATTCTTTTGTAATCTCAACTTTTGTCTATATGAAACAATGTCCACTCCTCTTGGTATACTTTATTTGCTTTATATTTGCATTTAAACAGAGAATGGATATGAAAAGCAACAAACAATTTTCACGGATGTAGGCATGGGAATGACAGCCTATGATAATCACTCTAAATACGATCATTTTAAATTTTAGGCTTTGGGGAAGACATCTACTAAATATAAGATCTCTGTACCACTATAAACTTAATAAGGTATAAAATAATGGCCCACAATTATTGAAAGAGTTCTTTAAAACCACTGACAGAGATTGGAATCTTCCCCATTTTGATCATTATATATTTTTTGAGCAGAAGAAAGCATGATTTGTGAACACCCCTCCCAAAGCACTATTTGAGGAAAGGTTGAGAGCACTGTTCACTTCCTTCTCTCTATTTCCCACAACCTCTTCATTGGCAATCCTGCTGAATAGTTCTACTGTCTGATTACTTCTTCCCTGCTAACTGTGGGAGTCCCTGAAGACTGTCTAACCCTCTTGGCTTCTCCATCTCTATTATTTTACTTGATTTCATCAGTCCCAGTGGTTTCCAATATCAACTCCAAGCAGGTGATTCAAAAATATGGTGTCTTAGTTTGATTGTTTTTAAAATTTATTTAGTCATGGTTTTCAAGGAATCAAATGACTTTTAAATTGCATCATCTCGATGTGTTTTCTAAGACAATTGTTTTTGATAGTTCGTTTTCTTTTGTTTTTTTCTATCTTTATCTGTTACAATATTTTAAATCCCTGGAGTTGATTTTACATTATTCTATTCTGTTTACCAAGGTGTCACCTTTATTATCTTTTTGCTATTTATTCTTAGAAGCTTATTTTTATTTTTTTCCTCCAGAACTTTTATCTTATTATTGTTCCTTATGACATTTCTTCTAGGGATTCTTTTACTTTTAAGTAATTTAGGCACATTTTTTTCTCTAAAACTCTAAACTCCTATGGGTTTCATATTTTTTCTGGGTTTATCCTTTAGACTTCACTTAACCCAAACTATTTATTGTGTTTTGACATTTTCTTCTATTTACTTATCTTTCCAGCCCCAGTTTCTTTACTGGGACTCTGCTTGTGTTGGATTTTGCTCCTCCCAAAGCTATTGGATGAGATGGTCATTCCTGCTTGTTCTTGCTGCCTCAGTAGTCTGAGCAGTTAATTACTGCTTCTAACATTCTCAGTGCAATAGCAAGTAGAACACATCTTCTCCAGAAATCTCTAGCTTCTACCTCATCTTCCAGATGGTTCATGTCAATCATTGGCCTCAGGTCTTTGTTGTCTCTTTCTCCTTTAACAGATCCAACTGAGAGTTCCATTTGATACTGTAGTCGTGACAAGTCCCAGTCTTACATTGTCAATTGTACCAAGAGTGGACATTCTATGGAACGTAGGTGTCTTGCTCCCTAAGTGCTATGCTAATCTATCTCTTTTGGCAATTGCTATCTGGAAATTATACTTTTTAAGTGTAATACTAGGTCTGCCCACTTGTCCTGACACTAGTAAAGGCTATCTGGATGTTGGACTGGTCCTTTCTCCAACGTGGCTCTAGCCTAGACTGCCTGGACACAGTGGCTTATCTCCACAGACATCTAAAAGTATTTTTGTGCAGTGCTCAGCTGGAAGAAAAGATTGTGACATTTTGATTTGTGTTTTCTTTATCATTGTTCCTTTTGATTCCTTTTTAGAATTACAATGAGACAATTTTGAGAAATCTGGGTTTTTATACCATGTAGTCAACTTGAGTCACCCTCCCACAATTATGATTGAAAGGCAAGTTCTATCTATATGTAAATCTAAAAATTTCTAAATGTTTAAAAATATCTTCAAATCATATGCTATTGGAATTTCAATGAGCTACAATATTAAAAAAAAAACATGGAAGAGGAGTCTTCGTGTTGGAGAAGTACAAGTCATGGAGATTATGTTATTCTACACACTGTGCAAAATTATCATCTCAAACATGGTTTTTCTCCATTTCTCATAAGCATTCCATCTCCCATCTAGATGTCTTTCATTGATTGATCTCCATAACTAGAAGGCCCTTTCTCTTCACCTCTACCTCAGAGAATTCCTCTCCTCCTTAAAGACTTAGTTTAAATACAACTTTTACAAGGATGTTTCTGTAATTCTCTCAACTGCTAATGCTTTCCTTATCAAACTGCTTGGCATTCAAGTAGTTTGCACTTGTTTGTAAACATTCTCTTTATAATTGTATATAATAAGTATATATATATATATACATATATATATATATATAATTTTATATGTGTGTGTATGTGAATTTATTGCTTCTTTCATTAGAGATTCTAGTGAACAAGTATTGTTTCATTCATTCATTGTATTTCTCTCCCAGTATCTAACATGGTACCTAATACAAGAAAGGCATTCAATAAATATTTTAGGATTACTTGAGTAAAGGACCATGCTATCATATACTGACAGAAGACATTTAATCCAACTCCCTTATTTTACAGATGAAGAAATAGACTCAGAGAGGTTAAGTGGCTTGCTCAGGGTCACACACATAGCTAGTGTCTGGCATCTGAACACGTCTTCCTATCTTCATGGCCAAAACCCTCTATCTAATATACCTCTTGAGAAAAACTAGCCTAGTTCAGAGGCAAGAGCTGGAGGTCCAAGGAAAAAGTGGTACAGCCAACATGGCAGGGCACTCTGCCACCTTTGAGCTAGGGCAATCAGAATTAGCTTCAGTTCCCAACTCAACATAATGAGACAACTACTGCAAGCAATACTGTCTCCTCATCCCTTATTATTATTCTGGATGGAATATAACTGTGGCAGAGACACAAGCAGACAAAGAGACAGACAGATGATAGCAAATAAGTCAGTTATGGCTTATTTTTTACTACTATTTACAGTCACACAGTATAAAAAAAACTTCTCAGGATTTGGTAGGCTTTAACTGAAGTGAAAATATCTCTTCACTATTGAGAAAATGAAGTCTGTATTATACATTATAAAAATATCTTAATTTAGAAAGAAAAAGATCTGACCAAAAATATCTCAACTACAATAATATGACCTTAGTAATAATAAAAAGTTATATTACTATGTGAAAAATAGCTGATGTAGATGGTTTTTCAGTTTGTAAAAAATATGATGACATTTTGTCCTTTGTTCTCAAAGATGACCATGATGATGCCACAATAAGCACATGAATTAATTTGAATGAGGGGGTGGCTGTGCTAAGTCACCAGCCTCACTTTCTCCTCCAGAATTATTTGGATCCAGTGACCAAGTATGAATTAGGATGCCTGGAAATGTCCCTGGATACAAAGCAATCAAGGTTAAATGACTTGCCCAAGACCACACATATCTAGTAAGTGTCAAGTTTCTGAGGCTGGATTCGAACTCCCATCCTCCTGACTCCAAGGCCAGTGCTCTATCCACTGTACCACTTAGCTGCCCTGCAAAAAGTTTATATATGTGTGCATAAATAGATGTGTCTGCACATGTTTATGTGTGTTTATATGTTTGTATGTATGCATAGGCAGTGAAGTAGCATAGTGGGGCAGGGTGCTGGGGCTGGAGTTGGGTTCTTGACTTAAAATCTGGCCTCAGACCATGGGTATGTCACTTAACTCTGTTTGCCCCAAACAAGGTCAGAAAAACTCCAAAATGGTTACAAAGACTCAGACAAATGAACAACAATATCTGTGTCTGTGCATGTAGATACAGATATCCCATCATTTTCTCCTCACATTCACCCTATTATTTCGAGGCATGAGAATTCTGTAAATTATAGAATGAATTTTATTAATTACTTTTAAAAGGAGAAGAGAATATAGAAAAATAATATGAGATACCTAACCCAAAGTCACACAGTCATAGACCTAAATCAAGTTGAGTTATTATGTCCATTACTCCAGGACCAGAATCTGGGCTCTGTTCTCTATCCAATATACCAGCATATTTTCCAACGGAAGCCCATCCTACAGACTAGTGAAGAATCCCTTCATCTGTCTTTGCTAATTTAAACAGAAGGAAGCCCCATCTTGGGCTGGCCTGGATTCCTGCAGCAGCAGTAGCCTTCCCTTGGTATCCAGAATGCTACACTACATTACTTACATCCCTAACTATCCAGAGCAATTAGATACCCCATGACACTCTGAAGAAGAATGGAAATTAACTGTGCATATGACATCAAGTAATTGCATCTGCCTATCCCTGAACATCCCATTGAGATACAAATAGCAAAGAGGTTGGATGTCTTGCCTACTGATAGACAATGCTAGTTGAAATGAACTGCATTTCAAATGACAGGTGGTTTTAATAGAATATTTTAAGTGGTCCTTTATTTAGCAGCTATCATGAATGATAGGTGGTATAGCTAAAGACATCAGCTATTGATTATATCAGGAAAAAATAAGAAGCAGGATCATTAATTAGGGTTGTGCTTATATGTTGGCTTTGAAGGATATTAGAGGTAGCTCAGGAAAGGATAAAATCTTTGACTTTAGTTGATGGTAAGATGGTGTGATATGTTCATGCTATAGAAATGTCTGTTAATTGATTTACACTGAGGCAGATAGGAGTGTGGGATTTGGAAACTGGAAGGTCTGAGTTCAAATTCTGTCTCATGCACTACTAGCTGTATGATCATGGGAAAAAAATCACTTAGTCTCTTAGTCTCAACTTCCTCATCTGTAAATTGGGGAAATAATAGTCCCTACTTCACCAGATTATTATGAAGAGCAAATGTGATGCAAACCTTAAAAACACCGTATAAGTGATAGCCATCATCACTATGTATATAAATATTAATGCTTCTAGTTAGTCTGTGTTTTTATATAGTCCTATTCTTTTTTTCAAAAGTTCATGTTTTATTTTTTAACATTCATCCATATGCATATATATATATATATATTTAAATTACAAATTTTCCTTCCACTTTCCATTTCCACCCCCTTCCCCTCAGCAGCAAACAGTCCGGTCAACATTGTACATACATATTTTTGAAAAACATGTTTATAGATTAATCATTATTGGTATGAGGAATTAGGATTAAGGGAAATAGATATATAAAAGATAATTTTTATAAAGTATTCATCAGATTCTGAAGTTTTTGTTTATGTGTTTTGTAAGGCAGTGGGGTCCAAGGTCACAAAGCTGGGTAATTATTAAATTGACTGAGGTAAGATTTGAACTCAGGTCCTCCTGACTCCAGGGGCGCTCTGTCTACCTCGCTACCTATCTGCCCCATTTTTGTTTTGTTTTGGGTTTTTTTGGTTGTTGTTTTCTTTTTCTTCCTCTAGACGGGGATAGCATTGTCCATGGCCAGTCTAATAGAGCTGTCCTAGCTCTCTGAACTGCTTCCATTACGGTTGTTCATCTCACAATGTTGTTGGTGACATGTACATTGTTCTCTTGGTTCTCCTCCCTTCACTCAGCATCAGATCCAGTAAGTCATTCCACATGCTTCTTTAGAGTCTAACCATGTATGGCTTCTTATAGAACAATAACATTTCATAGTATTCATTTATCACAACTTGCTTAGCCATTCCCCAATTGATGGGCATATAGTCCTATTTCTAGTGCTCTTTTTGCAGTTCGCTGACTGCCATACTTGGCTTGGCTTTTTGTAACTGACTGCAGTGTACTGAGGCTATGACTGTACTTTGGGAACTCTGAGTGTGAGGAGGATATGTGCAAGATGCCCAGCAGGTGCTCATAAGATGAAGGTCGGTGCAGTGCTGGGTCGACATATAGAATGCTATTGTGTCTCTGTTTTATTTTGGTGGCAACTGTGGGTATTGTAGCTTGGACACCAAATAAACCCTCCTCATTGTTCGAAAGTTATGGTGCTTGTGTTTATGCTGTCTAGTTACAGGTTTCAAGTCTGTCCCATCAGAAATTGGTCTAGAAAAGGAACAGAACCAGAGAGGGATCATTTACACCCTCGTTGAGGGTGATGACTTATGCCTTGTACTTTTGTAAGGATGGGCAAGATTGTTAGAAAAGAAAGATCTTCATTTTGCATCATGTTTTGAGAGAGAACACTATTTTTTTCTAGACTGTATTTGGGGAGAAACAACAAGAAAAGTATAACATATTGGAAGACATATAATTAGTGGAAAGCCAGCTCTTCAACATATCCTTGTTTTCTAGTTTTCTTTCTTACAGACAACTTCAGGAAATTTTCTCTTGAGTGAGATCTGGGACTCTCTCTGTTGAGCTGAGCTCCATCACTCTCAATGGGTAGAATCATTCCTGTGTGAATTGTCTCATGTATTTCAAACTCTATAATTTTTAAATGTTAGTTTGCTCTCTGCCTGAGTAAATGGATTTATTACCTATTCACTATTTGTAATATCTTTTGTATAACTAGTATTAAGTGGTAAATTCAGAGGCTGGCCTATTTCCTCTTTAAGGGAGAGTAATGATGATGTTTGTCCTTCATTCTTTTTTTTTTTAGGTTTTTGCAAGGCAAACGGGGTTAAGTGGCTTGCCCAAGGCCACACGGTTATGTAATTATTAAGTGTCTGAGACTGGATTTGAACCCAGGTACTCCTGACTCCAGGGTCAGTGCTTTATCCACTACGCCACCTAGCCGCCCCTTTTTTGTCCTTCATTCTTGAAGAAGACCATGACATCAGGGAGGTCATGAGATGATATTGAAAACTGAGTCTAAAATTGAAATCATCTCTCCTAAACTAGCAATATGTACAAACCCAGACCATTAAAATTCTGATCTAGTATGCCCCCTAGCCACATGGTCTCTTCTGGGACTCCTTGCTGAGAAGGTATCAAAGTCTACTATAAAGAGTGACAGATAAAAGTCTAGATATATTCATTCACATTTTCCTGTGAGTTACATTTGGAGAAGCCACAGGGACGCATACATAACCCACATGGGCAGCTCCTACAAGAACACAAAAATGTTATTAGAGCTATAGTCTCTAATGTGAAATGAAAAATGTGTGATGTTCTAACATGTTATTGAGATATTCAAATATCTCATTTTCATTTAACCAGGGCACTAATTATTTCTTTAAAGAAATTAGGAAAATGAATATAGAAGATAAATATAGACAATAGAGGGAAGAAAACTCGAATATGTGTATCAATTATTATTTTTTAAGTGAAGAGAAAGCACAATTGAAAGAATGAAATATTACCTATCAATAACTTCATTAAATTTAAGCATATTGTCAAGATAACTTATTCCAGACACATGATCTCATAACAAACCATCAATATCTGCTTATCTTGGGTGTCTAATTTCCATACCCTCCCATAAATCTTCCACTGGGGGAGGAGAGATCCAACATTTTGAAGTCTTTCTTCAGAATCTTTTGACATTGTCTAGATATACTGGCACACAGGGGTGTCCATCAGTTAATTCTCTTCTCTTTTATTTTAATTATGAGATTGCTCATAATTGCTCATTTTTTCTATACTACCCTTTATATCACCTCCCCTATGTAATTCTTCAATTATGATCCTCACACTTCCATAATTCCTCTTTGGGTGAATCATCAATTTGTTATTTATAGGAGTGATTTTCTATGAATTTATGAGCATATTGCAATAGTGGAGGAATATTTTTTTAGACAAGTCTTGGTTTCAGTTATGTGGTTGGGATAGGAAATATTAATAGAAAATGTATCAATTTTTTAAAAATCATGCTACTGTGGAAACATTTTATAAGACTTTATATTTACATGAATAAAATGTCTTATTTTTTTTTCTTTAGATGTTCTGATTTGGTTGAGTCAAGTTTTCTGCAAAAGAAGTTTCTCTTCCAATTATACTTCTATTTTATGAAGAATTTTATATATATATATGTATGTATATATATATATAACTGAAGTTTTAATCTAGAAAAAGTAAAAAAATATCTGTTACAAAAAGATAGAATTTCAAAGAAATAATAATATTAAATATGGAAAGAGAAGTAACACTGTAATTTAGCTCAAGTACCCCATGTTATATTGTCTGATATATTATAAAGCATCAAAATTATATGACATGCTGAAAGAACTGGCTGAAAGAAGATTCAGAAATAACTCCACTAGCACTTCACTAGCAAAGGGCATAATAAAATTAAGAACATAATTTACTTAAAATAGAACTCTCCATTTGAAAAGAACTTCTAAAATACTGAAAAGCTGTTTGGCTGAAATTAGGTATAGGCCAATTTTTCACACCATATAACACAGTAAGTTCAAAATACATACCTAGGCTCAAATATAAAAGACAGCATCAAAAAAATATCAAAAATAATTCTATCAGGTATATTTTGACATATAGGTGATGTATATACATATATCATATATATATATATGATTACATGTGATATAAAAATATGTATAGTTATATTTGAGGAAAATTTTTAACCACTAAAGACTAAAGATAATCATAAAATATAGTTCTGATTAATTTTGAAAGTGCATTGATTTCCCTCTCCTGAGGAGATTGTTCCAATTCACTAATATTAAGAAAAACATTGCTCAAAACAACTTTTTTGCTAAGAACTAGTAAAAAATAAATGGTCATCAATTTGGGAATAACTAAACAAATATTTTTCCATGAATATAATGGAATATTCTAGCACCACCAGAAATGGAGAATGTGAAAATTTCAAAGAACCATGGGAAATCTTACAATTAATTGATGGGGAATGAATCAAGCAGAATTAGGAAAACAAAATATGTAATGACTGTCACAATATGAATGGAAATAATGAAATAACAAATATTTAAAAGGAATGCTATGTAATAACAATACCAATGACCAAACTTGTCTATTTCCTCTCCTAAATTATAAAAAAATGAATTTCCTTCCCTTTATTGTAGAGTTGCAGAAATACAATGGTGGAATTCTGCATATATTGTCAAACTCAGTTATCTATTGGTTTTCCTGAAAAATCTTGTTTTTCAAAGTCATTCACAAGCAGGTTTGTCTCTAGTATGCTTACACTTTTCTTCACATTCTCTACAGTATAGTAACACTGATCTGCTCACTATTTCTTGCACAGGACTCTTTCACCTAACTGTACCTATGTCTGCCCTCCTTGTCTGAAATACTCTTCCTGCTCATCCCTGATTTCTGACTCCCTTCAAGAATCAATTTAAATTCCATTTTGGGACCTATTCAGTTTCTCCTCAAACTCCTCATTAGGGTCTTTCCTCAGAAATTGCCTCCCCTTTACCTCAAACAAATGTATACAAGTTGATTTTATGGGAGGGAAGGAGGGAAGGAAGGGAAGCATGAGGGAAAGAAAGAAAGAAGAAAGGGAGGGAAGATGGGAGGGGGAACGGAAGAAGTAAGAAAAAAAAGGAAAGAATGGAGAGTGGAAGGGACGAAGGGAGAGAAAGAAAGGGTATTAAGAGAAGTTCTCCTGAGGAAATGGCACATCAGAGCAAGAGAAAGATACTGCAAGGCAGACATGAAAAGGCTACCTGTTTCCATTATTGAGGAGATATATATATATATATATATATACTGATAGATTAAAACAAAAAAATGAGGAAGATTCCTACAAGATACATTGTAAATGGGTGGCTGGGTGTTGCAGTGGATAGAGCACTGGCCCTGGAATCAGGAGAACCTGAGTTCAAATCTGGTCTCAGACATTTAATAATGACCTAGCTGCGTGGCCTTGGGCAAGCCACTTAACCCCATTTGCCTTGCAAAAACCTTAAAAAAAGATACATTGTAAAGAGCAACTGATTTGAAATTAAGAGAGTCTATGAAAGCCTGAATAAGTCCCTTCACCTCACTAACCTTTAAGAGTTTCCCTCCTCTATCAAAAGAGGAGACCGATAGGCTGAAGCCTAATATCCTTTCCAGTTATACGGCTTCTCATCATGCTATCTGATACTATCTGTAAATTTCATATGAATTTAGTTTAGCTTAGATGTTGAAACAATGCATGTCTAAGAGTCCTGAAAAGCCCAGATGCTAAGTGAAAACAAAGCAGCATTCTTTCCTGTTCCACACATCATTGCCAATAAACATTTGGAATCAAAATCTCAAGCACAGGGTTTCTTAGTGATATATGAAGCATGATACAGCTTGGTTTTCTACAGCTACATTTATATTCATTTTATGATGCTGAGAAGCTTACTGAAATGAGTATTTTCCAGCCAAATATGTAGATATGATTAGGAAGAGGGATGTTGCAAAAAGCAAGTACCTATTGTTCTCTCAAACCCCCAAGACTGAGTTGAAGTGACTCTTAAGAGCCATTGCTTTCCATCCTGCCTCCAATGGCCTGAGCAGAGCTCCAGGAGACTCGCGGCCTGGCTCCTGCTCAAGCCTGGAGATTAAATAAAATATACTATAAAACTAAGTTTGGGAAGGCCCTGCAATCTTAGCACAGGTTTCAGGCTTGGAGCTTTGCAGTAATCCTCCTCTGGTTTTACCAGGGATGCTCCAAACCATTGCCAACAATTTTCTGAATATAAAATGAGCCACCAGTGTTATCCAACTACACCATCCGAGCAGGAATGAGTAGAATGAGGAAGTTAAAATGTCTCTGCCATCTGTCCCTTCACGTCCTCTGCATTTTCCACTGTCATCACCCTAGTTCAGGTCCTTGTTACCTCCCAACTGAGATAATTATAAGAGTCTTCCAACTGGTCTGCTCATCCCCAGGCTCTTCCTTGCTGAATTCTCCATCTAGAACCCTTCAAAATACTCTGCCTCTCGCAGAGGTCTGTGTGGAGACAGTAGAATCAAGTCTTCTTTCTTTGTTCTCCCCTTGGGGAGGGTTGGGGTAGGGGGTGCAGTTTAAAAGATGAACGAGATAGCAGTGGGTCCTCAGCCAGCAGAGAAGCCTGAAGATTAGTAAGAGTGGTGCTGATGATGGGGGGACCTGCTGGAGAAGACAACAGTAGGAAGGACAAAAGGCCCAACTACAGAGCTTTGCCTCAGCAAGAATGAGGACACCTCATCATCTAAGTGGGGAGTGAAAGAGGAAAGAGTTGGGGACAGAGCCTATTGGAGGCAGGCCAGACAGCTGAGAGGCAAGAAGAGGGAACTCAGGCATCTGGGTCAAGCTCCCAAATGAGCAGGTGGAGGACGGGGCTCCCTAACAGGAAATGCTTGAGGAGGCTTTAGAAAAGGCATGGTGGGCATATGGTTTCTAATAAGACAATCAGAGTATGTGGCAAGGTGGCAAAATCAATACAGCACTGGATTTGGAGTTAGGAAAACCTGAGTTCAAATCTACCCTCAGAAGCTTACTAGCTGGGTAACTCTGAGCAAGTCACCTAACCTCCACATGAAGAGTTTCATCATCTGTAAAATAGAAATAAGAGTGCAACCACCTCTCAAAGGTAACCATTAGTACCATGCCTAACACATAAGGGCTATGTAAATATTATCCATGATCATCATTATTATTATTATTACTATTATTATTATCATCATCATATATAATTTATATATATATATATAAGCCCTTATATAATAGGATAAATAAACCTTTATACAATAGTTCATTGGTTTTTTGAACAAATATTGATGATAAGTAGCAGAATTGGGGCAGCTAGCTGGTGTAATGGATAGAGCACCGGCCCTGGAGTCAGGAGTACCTGAGTTCAAATGTGGCCTCAGACAATAATTACCGAGCTGTGTGGCCTTGGGCAAGCCACTTAACCCCATTGTCTTGAAAAAAAATAAAATAAATAGCGGAATTATAGGAGCCACCTTCTCTTTATCCTATAAAAATCAAAGAATTTATGACATGTTAAAATCATTTTGTTCATATGGCACTCCCCAAACCCCCATCTAACATTCCAAAAGAAGAAGAAAATGAGGTCCAAAGAGGGCAAATGATTTGCCCCAGTTATCCACTTATTGCCATAGCTGAGACTTGAACCAAAAAGCTCTAATTCCAAGTTAAATGCTCCATTTTATGGTTGAGAAAAATGACTTTGAGAGACTGGAGACAATGAGATTTCTTTTTTTTTTTTTTGACAATGAGATTTCTTAGAGTTATAAAGAAAATGAGCTGATTAACTGAGAAGTATCAAGCTCTCCTCTCTAATTCTTTTTGCTCTATATTACACTGTCTTAACCATAGACATAGGATGCAGGACATGTATCTTGCTGTTTTACTTTGATGTTTGCTCTTTTTAAAAATATATTTAACATAAGTGAAGTAAGTGATATATTTATTACAAGGGAAGGCAGCCAGATGTTATATAATTGGGCCACCTACCCAGTTAAAGGGACCAATTGTTTATTGCCAAAATATGGCATGTAAATCATTTAATTCAAGTGACTATTGCAAATTAATTCAATTTAGCTCAATAAGCATTTGTTTTCCTAAATTCATGCTTGTTCACTCTACTCATTTCAATATAACCCAAGATTTTAAGTTGCAGTGATTTATTTTTCTGACTTTTTTTTTGCTTCAGACACAGGAAAGAAATTCTTTCATGGAGAAAAAGAAAATCTCTATCACTCATTCTCCTGCACATACTTATCTCTCTTGAGAATATTTTAAGTAATATGGCTTAGAGAATTAATGTGACAGAGAACATGCATAAAAATTTGATTTTCTTTTGAAATCTTGAGATCTAGGTGAATATGTAAGCTTATTTCTTCATAGCTATAAGTCTTTAGATTTTTTTTTTAGTTGTTGCTTTTTTGGGGGCAAGGCAATGGGGTTGAGTGACTTGCCCAAGGTCATATAGCTAGGCAATTCTTATGTGTCTGAGTCTGGATTTGAACCGACCCCAGGGCCGAGACTACAACTGTGTCACCTAGCTGCTACTAGATTTTCTTTTAAATAGATTGATAACTTTTGTTTTTATGAGATTGTCTGGATGTCCACCTCTTCCCCCTCTTTCCTAGAGAACCACGGTATATAAAAGTATGATCTTAGAATAAGAGGGGAAAAAAAAAGTTCAGCAAAATAGATACAAAAAATAAAAACAAATGATATCAATATTTCAAAAATGAATTCTAGCACTAGTGTTTTCTAACAAAGTATCTATAACTATATTCTCATGTTCCATGTTTATAGCTTAGAATATACTTCTGTATAAAATTTACACAGAGACAATACCAATTTAAAGCCCAATCTACTCCATGCTGCTATTCATTAAGATAATTTTAAGGTTCAAGTGAACAGAACACCGAAATTGGAGTCAAGTGTCCTGAGGATAATTCTTGCTTAACTATTATAAGTCTTGAGGAACTCAAGTTACCAATACCATATTGTTTTGATGATTACCACATTGTACTGAAGTTTGATATTTGGCATAACTAAGCCAGAGCAGCTAAATGGAACAGAGGATAGAAACCTGGAGACTAGAAAATCTGAGCTCAAAAACATCCACAGAGATTTACTAACTGTGCAACTCTGGGTAAGTCATTTAACTCTATTTGTCTCAGTTTCCTTATTTGTAAGATTACAGTGGCAAATTATTCCATTATAGTTGACAAGAAAACCACAAATGGGTTACAATCAGACATGACTGAAACAACTCAACAACAGCAACATTGCAAAGACCCCTTCCTTCTCGCTTTATTTTTTATAAGTTTCCTTAAAATTCTTGACTTTTTTCCCCCTCCTGATGAATTTTGTTATTAAATTTTGTAGCTCAATAAAGCAATTCTATGATAGTTTTCTTCTTATGACGTGGAATAAGTAAATTAATTTACTCAGTATTGTTAATTTTTTAAATATTGGCTCAGCTTACCTAGGAGTAGTGAATAGTTCTCTAATCATCTAGGCAGGTCTTTATTTCAGTAAATAGTATTCTATAGATGCAGACATAAATTTCCTATTCATGTTTTAGAAAGTTATTTCTCTTTGTCTTTCTGTTGAATTTTGTTAGTAATAAAAAATTCTGATAATGTATACAAATTTATTTTTTATCCTGCAAAAATTGATTAGCTTTTTTAATGACTTTCATTAATTTTGAAGGTTCTTTAAGTAAAATCATTTCTAGGGTTTTATAAGTAAATTAAAAAAGGGTAACTGTATTTCTTCTTTGTCGATGTTTATTCCTCCAATTTCATTTTTTTTGTCATTGCTTTAGTTAGCATTTCTAGTATGACATAAAAGAGTAGTGATGATATGCACCTTTTTTTTAAACCCCTGATCTTACTGGAAAGGACTGTAATGTATTCACATTATGTATAATGCTGACTCTAGATTTTAGTCCTACTTATAATATGGAAATATCTTTTTTACTCCTATATTTTATAAGGTTTTTCTTTTAAAGGGGATTGATATCTTGTCAAAAGTTCTATTTTGGCTATTGATAGAATAATAAGATTTTTGCTGCTGTTATTGTTAATATGGTTGGTTATGTTTACAGTTTACCGAATATTGAATCTTCATGCCTGGCAAGAACCAAACTCGGTCCTAATGTATCATCTTTTTATATTATATTGCTAATCTACCTTGCATAGATTTTAACTTTCTGTAACATTATTAGAGATATATCTATAGTTTTCATTCTCCCTGCTTTATATAAGTAGAACATTTTTATAGTATAGAAGACATGACAGTACAATTTTAATTTCTATTTTTTAAAAAGAAATTCATACATTACTGGATATAACTTGTTGAATAAATGGCAAAATTAATTTGTCAATTCATCTGGTGGAGTGTTTTTTTTTCTTTGAAAGGCTATATATGACTTATTCAATTTCATTTTCTGATAGACTGTGTTTATAACTTTATAATTTTTGCTCTGTTGAGCTATACATTTTACATTGTGACACAATGGATCGAGCACTGGGTCAAGAGTATGGAAGATCTGCATTCTCCTATAGGTACTGAAGATCAAATGAGATATTATTTGTAAAATGCTGACCACATTCCTTAGTACACAATAAATGCTGTGTAAATGTGTGCTATTATTATTATCATTATCATTATTAATTCTATAAATAATCAACCATTTCATTTACGTTGTTACTTTTGTTGGCATATAAGTGACCAAATATTTTTTCTAATAATTTCCTTTATTTTTTCTTCCTTTTTTGGAAATGCTCCTTGTTAACCTTTGATATATGAATTCCAAATTTATGAACCCTTAGTTCTTTTATGTGTTCAGTCTCAGTCTCTCTCTCTCTCTCTCTCTCTCTCTCTCTCTCTCTCTCTCTCTCTCTCTCTCTCTCTCTCTCAGTTTTACAAACCTAAATCCTGTTCTTTAAATTCACTGTGACCCAGCACCCTCCATCTCTCAGATGTTTTCCTATTGCCCCCCAAGACATCATGCCATTACTGACTATACTCCCTTCCCCTTCCCATTTGGATCCCAGGTCGACTCTACACTATCTCCTTGACTGAAGTCCCTGGCTGCTTTATGCTACAGAAGTTCTTCACCTGCCAAGCATCATCCTGATATTTTTTTACCATCATCTACTGCCTTTACTACAACTACTGTCCTGATGAAAAAAAAAAAAAAACAGGGTCTAACAAAATTTATGTTACAAACACCGAGGGCAGGAAACTTCTCCTGATTTTCCCTGCACCTGTGGGACCACTCCTTCAGCCCTTTGTGGGGTCCTTACTATGCAGGTAAATAGGATATCCTCCTAAGCTCTGTCCTGGGCCCTCCTCTTATAGAAGGCAGATTTTACCTAGCTAGGAAATTCAAGATATGTATATGTGGAGGAGAGAATTGTAGGCATTATTGGGAAATGGAATGTCTTTGACAAGGAAAAGCGGGGTTGTAGAGTACACAGCATTTGGAAGAAAGGGACTAGAGCAAGAAGAACCCAGTAAAGAAAGTTTCACCCAACTCTTATTTTACCATAATAGCTAGAATTTATATAAGGTTTGCAAACCATTTTCTAAGTATCTTATTTTATCCTCACAACAATGCTAGATTCCTCAGCTGAGATGGGCAGAAGTTAAATGACTGGTCCAGGGTCACATAGTTAATAAATGTGCTGAACAGGATTTGAACTCAAGTCTTCTCAATTCTATAATCAGTCTTGCACTATGTCTTTAAATCACTGCTGTGGAAAGTCAAATGAAAAAGCATTAAATCAGAATTCTTTCTATTGCATGAGACTACCTACTAAAACAAGCTACAAAAAAAAATTCAATGTATAAAAAGATATTTGACCTGAGTTTAAGTCACAAACCAGACATTAATCCATTGTATGATCTTGGATAAATCATTTCACCGCTTTAATAGATTTGACATTATCCATGTCACTTTTTGTAATGTTCTCCAGCTCTTCTTTGGTCATAAATTCTCCTCTCCAAAATCTAATAAATAAATACTTCCTTGCTCTTCTAATTGGCCTATGGTAACACACTTTATGTCTAAATTCTGTATCCATTTCTCTCTCACCTTCGTATAAGATGTGAGATAGTGACCTATGGCTAGTTTTTGCTATACTATTTTCCAGTTTTACCAGCAGGTTTTGACAAATAGTGAGTTCTTATCCCAGAAGTTGGAGTTTTGGGGTTTATCAAACAGTAGATTAGCATAGTCATTTACTACTGTGTCTTATAAATCTAACCAATTCCACTGATTCACCATTCTATTTCTTAGTACAAAATAATTTTGAAAACTGTTACTTTATATTGAAGTTTTAGATCTGGTATAACTAGGCTACCTTCTTTTGCATTTTTTTCATTAGTTCCCTTCCCTTGATAATCTTATTCTTTTATTGTTCCAAAATGATTTTTGTAGTTTTTTCCTAGCTCTATAACATAATTTTTCTAGCTCTATAAAATATTTTGCAAATATTCAAACAACAGTTATATCTAGTAATTTATGAATTTCTGTTGGAAAAAACAGAAGTTAAAATTGTCCTGCCATGTCTTCTATACTATAAAAAGTTCTACTTATATAAAGCAGTGAAAATGAAAACTATAAAGTTATATCCCTAATAATGATGCAGATAGTTAAAATTAATGCAAAGTAGGTATGGAAATATAATATAAAAAATATGATACATAAAGACCAAGTTTGGTTTGTGCCAGGAATGAAGATTCAGTATATGTTAAACTATAAATATAACCAATCAAATTAACAATAACAGCAAAAATCTTATTATTCTATCAATAGCCAAATTGAACTTTTAACAAAATATCAACCCCTTTAAAAGAATCACAAGAATCAGCAATACAGTGATCAAAGACAATTCTAAAAAACCTGCAATAAAAAAGTCATGCATTTCCAGAAAAAAAGATCTATGAAATCTGAATACAGATCAAAACATATTGTTTTCATTTTTTTATGTTTTGTTTCACTTTCTCTTAGCTTTTCCCATGAGTTATAATTCTTCTTTCACAACATAACTAATATGGAAATATGCATTATATATATGTATATATATATATATATATATATATATATATACATTTAGAGAGAGAGATGAATGGCACTGAATAGATTAATTTAGGTAGAATTGTCATTTTTATTATATTAGCTCAATTTATACAAGAGCAATTGATATATTTCAGTTGTTTATATCTGACTTCATTTGTATGAAAGTGTTTTGTAACTGTCTTCACATGACTCCTGGGTTTGTCTTGGCAGGTACACCCCCCAAAATTTTATACTGTCTGTCTTTAATTTGAATGGATTATCTCTTTCTATCCCTTGTGCTGGACTTTATTTGTTGGTAATATATAGAAATGATGATTTATGTAGGTTTATTTTATATCCTGCAACTTCACTAAAGTTGTAATTGCTTCAAGTAGTTTTTTATCTGGAACTCTCTAGGTAAACCATCACAATTGTCTGCAAAGAGTGAGAGTTTTCAAACAAAACCAATACAACCAAGATTGGAAGGAAAGCAGGAAAATAATTTTTATACCAAGTGTTTCTGGTAAAGGACTCATTTTTAAATATATAGATAACTCTGTCAAGTTTATAAGAATACAATTTAATCCCCAATTGATAAATAGGGAAAGGGTATGAACAGGCAGTTTTCAGATGAAGAAATTAAAACAATTTGGAATTCACCCAAAGGACAATAAAACTGCATACCCTTTGATCTAGCAATACCACTACTAGGACTACATCCCAAAGAGATCACAAAAAAGAGGGGGAGAAAAAAAGATCCACATATACAAAAATATTCAGAAAAGTTCTTTTTGTGGTTTCAAAGAATTGCAAATTGAGGGGTGTCAATCAATTGAAGAATGACTGAACCAAGTGTGGCATAAGAATACAAAGGAATATGATTTTTCTATGAAAAATGATAAGCAGGCAGATGAAAATCTGGAAAGACATGAAGTGAGCAGAACCAAGAGAGCATTGTACAGTTCAACAGCAATACTGTACAATGATCAACTATGATAAACATTTCTATTCAACAATACAGTGATCAAAGGCAACTCTAAAACACCTGCAATTAGAAAAATACCATCCATATCCAGAAAAAGAACTATCTGAATACAGATCAAAGAATAATGTTTTCGCTTTTTTATTTATTTTATTTTTCTTCCTTGTGATTTTTTCCTATTTGTTCTAACTCTTCTTTCACAACATGACTAATATAAGAATATGTATTATAGACTTTTACATATATAATCTTTGCTGTCCAAGAGAGGGGATTTGGAAAGCTAGGTGGGAGAAACTTAACAAAAATAAATGCTGAAAATTATCTTTACATACAATTGAAAAAGCAAACAAAGAAAATCATTCAACCTCTTTAGGCCTTGATTTCGTACTGTTAAGTTTAGGTGTTACACTAAATAGTTGATAACTTTTCTTTTTAGAAATTTGATTCTTTGACAATTTGCATTTTTCTCCTTGTTGCTGCAGAATACTCATGCCCATTTCCTAAAGATAGCTGAATGTTGATGCCTCAATTAATTGTAAGGCAGTCTGGAACTTAGAGGAACTGCCTGGGTTTAAATCTGGTCTCTGTGCAGGAAGCCAGGTGAGTGAGGACAAGACCAAGCAGGGCTGATGACCCTAACCAAAAGCATAACAACATGTAGAGTTTGAGCCTGGCAACAAGTCCCAGTCTAGGAATTAATGCTAAAGAATTGAGTAAATGAAAAATGATTCTTTTAGTATAAAAAAGTTACTATGTACCTGAAGATCCCCAATAAGGAGAAGTGAATAATTATGCACAGAGACTCAAAACATAAATTTTCAATACAGACCACATGAACAGCTAAAAGAAATGATGAAAAAGATTTTTTAAAAAAGAAAACAAAAACTGGAAAAAGAAGAATTTAAGGGAGGAAAAAAAGCAGATTAGAAAAATGTTTAACTTTACCTAATTAAGTGACTACTTGAAAAGAAACTAGAGAAAAATCAATGACTCCATGAGACAGTAATAAATACCAAAACAAAATAAAAAAATTAAGAAAAAAAATAAAACATCTGAATCCAAAAGGCCGTAGGCCCTTGACCAATGAATAATGACATAATGGTGAGAAATACTAATCTATAATCCTTTCTCGACATACTCACATGTTCTTGGACTTAAACACTTCAGCAAAGTTCTGCACACTTCGCAGAGAAGCAAGGTCTAGGGTCATGGCTTCTACCTTGGCTTTGTGCTGAAATAAAAAGAAAAATAAAAAATGATAAATATCTGCAAATTTGGTTCACAGGATCACAAGACAGCAAATGTGTTACAAAACATGTCTGAACTCCCTTGTTGAGTATTAGAAGCCCAGAGTGAATATAAATCACAAAAATGAATGGAAGAGTGCAGCATTTCTTGCCAAATGCTCCCCTCAGAAACTACAGCTCCACTAAGCACATATGCTGGATGGTGTACAACTTCATTAAACACAATGAATTGACATAAGACAGTTTTGAGGCTTTTCACTTGTTTTCCATCACCCAAGGAAGTAAAATGACAAAAACAGGCAATGTGAAAAGGTAAGTGAATCTGACTTCTCAATGTGTTTAAGTAGATTGGAGGGTAAAGGAAGAAAATGTGGAAACGTCCCTATTTCTGTCAATTAGCACTGTGTCATCACCATTTCATCCTCACCAAAAAGAGGAAAAGTCTTAAGAGAGCCTGACCAGGTGCACAATACTTTAGCAAGATAGGATTCAGCCTGTCAAACAAACAGTTCTTAGTAGAGCAAATGGAAGGGACTCAGGTCTCTCACCCAGTGTATTGTGTAACCCACAGGAAGAGTAGAGGGTTTCTAGAGATATCAATTATCCTCAGGATACTAATGAGATGTCTACCTGTGTTTTCATCCACTAAAGAACAAATTCATAGATTCATCTTTTTTTTTCTTTTGAACTTGAGATATCTGCAAACACAAAGATTTCACCAAAAGTAGAAAAAGATTATTTTAGAAACACCCATATTTTATATGGATGTATTATAAATTTATAAATAATATAATTAGACATGCAGGGGTATCATGGTGGTCAGAACACTAGGCCTGGAGTCAAGAAGGTCTGAGTTCAGATCCTGCCTCAGACACTTATTGGATGTTTAACAATGGGCAAGTCACTTAATCCTTTTTTGACTCATTTTCTTCTTCTGCAAAATGACCTGGAGAAGGAAATGGCAAACAATCCAGTATCTTTGCCAAGAAAACTTTAAATGGAATCACAAAGACTTAGACATGACTGAACAACAAAAAACATTTAACAAGGTAGTGATAAAATTACTCTGCATCACTTTTGGCATTTCCCCCTATATATTTAAAGATTTCTAATTGGTATTTTGCCTGTCTCTCATTACTCCCTAATTCTTCCCATGCCCTCCCCCCATTCAAATAGAAGACGTCTATGGTTAAAAAATATAGACGTGTGTGTGTGTGTGTGTGTGTGACTCAAACTCAAAATGATCTTCGTTAAGACCCTCTGGAAAAGAAAGAACAATCAGGGTCCTAAATTTTCAGAGTTGCAAGTTGCCTTAGAGCTGTACATGTCCCTTACATGTGTACCTCACTCGTTCCCCCCCCTTCTTTCAGACAGATTATATATATGATATGTAGAGAGACAGACAGCCATTACATTAGATATATGGAATCTCACTTTATATATAGACATATCTATGTATCTTAATCAATATCAATATGTAAAGGTCAACTAGAGCATTACAATCTAACATACACATACACACAAACAGCCTAGTTGGTGGGATGCTAGTGCATATGTGTTCATGTGTTTATATACACACACACACATATATACACATACACATACATATATATATATATATAGGTGTATGTGTATATACAATTAAGTATATATGTATGTGTATGTTTAGAGAGAGATGGTTAGATAGATACTAAACACATATAAACAAAACAAAGAAGAACATTTATCTTGGATAAGAATACATGTTTCATCCTGTATCTCCCATCCATAAACTCTCTGTCAGAAGGTGGGAGGTTATGTTTCAGCATCAGTCTTCTAAAGTTACTTTTGGTTGATTCTTTGATTAGAATTCTGAATCTTTCAAAATAGTATCAAGATTTTTTTTTACAATATTCTGCCTTTGTGAAACAAGAAGCCTGGTATTAGCAATTACCAGCATTGATGGATTCTCAATGCTATTTTAACTGTACTGTCTTTTTTTCCCAAAAAAATAATTGGTGACTACTGCTCCCTGCCCCAGATTGGTAGTGAATACCTCTTGATCAAGGTATGACTTCTCAGCAGAAATAACCTAAATCCCTACCAAGTGGCCAGGTTAGCCTTGACTCAAACTGGGGAGTTATGAATATAACAGAAGAACAGCCTTTGTGTAACTTAAAAATATACACATGAATATGGATGAATGCTAAAAAAAAAAAGAACTTAAAAAATGTATAGAGTGTCCAACATGAACATTCTTTAACTGACTCTAGTTCAATTACCACATGATAAAAGTTGAACCATTTTGATTTGTTGCATCGTAGACCTGAGGTCAAGCCAAAGGAACCAGTTAAGTAGGACCTGGTTTACCCTGATCTTTCTCTTTCCTGCCCAATGGCACTCCCAACAGAGAAGATAAACAGTAATGTAAAGGAAGAGGCCTCATGCCTGCCCCTTCATAGGTCAACATGTGGCTTATGGATGGAGGCAGAAGTCCTTTGCCTTGGCATTTGTTGCTTAATTTTCAATGAAAGAGGTTGAAAGCTATAAACTTCTGAAAGGTCAGGAGAACTATTCTCACAATTCATGCTCAACTTCATGAAAAACCTCTGGAGTTGAGTTGTAAAGTGCCTTGGTGCTATATGCATTTTACATGTGCGTCTCACTCACTATTGTTATACTTCAAGTTTATGCTCGCTAGTCCCTTTTCCTGAACTCTGCATGTATTTGTGGGAGAGGTTGCTTCTCTTTAATATTAGATAAAATTCTTCCTAACTATTGTTCTTACTATGTCAATTAAATAAATGCCTTTTCAAAGAAATAATGCTACAAGCTGATTGTAAAGGGGAAACATAGTGGTGGTAACTCTTAAGCTAGTTTTTAGAAGTACTACCCACAAGGTTACCCCTAGTACCACAGCAAGATCTAGAAGGGTAAGGTCAGTGTAACAGCTCCGTGTGGTTTTTTTAAACTGGAAATCTGCCCCACGTTTGTAGGGACATTGGTAGATAAATATGGGTGCTCAAAAACTATGCCAACAAAGTGTAAGTCTATTTCAGCTTCTATTCTAAGATGATACTCTAAGATTAAAAAAAAAATAAACCTATGTTTGAATTCCAGAAAGTACGCTAAGAATGAAGAGGCTCATCACTAGAAGATTGACCACTTAATGATAAACTATTTGACTTTGATCATGGATGAGAACTTGTGAAACAAAATGAAACACAAAATAACCCTCAGTAAGTAAGACACATAATAGCTTATCTCCTATCCATTTCTCCAAGGACAATGTCAGAGATATTGAAAAGATGTCTATGAGACCAGATAAGGGGCAGAGAATGCTAATACTCATTTAAGTGTGTAAACAGAGTAGATGCTCACCAAGTGAGAACTGGCTGAACAGATGGACATGAATGTAATGGAATATAATTTGCTGCAAGAAATGACATATGGTGAACATAGAGAAGCATGAAAAACTTAAAAGAACTGATTCAAAGTGATATAAGAAACAAGATAACATTATTGACAAAGACTAAAATAATGTAAATGGAATAATAATCATAAACAACCAAAACTAATTATTATGAAGTTCTAAGCTTGGCCCCAAAGACTATTGTTTTTTCTTCAATCACAAAGAGGACCTTGAAGGCCCTTCAAAATCCTGGTTGTTTCCCCCAGCATGTCCATCTAACTTGGTGATACCCTTGCTGATACAGGAGCTTAGATTGACTACTATAGTTCAGATGTGGCCTTCTTATTCATAAAAGTTATCTTCCTCTTAATGAAGCCCAATATTATATTAGCTACTTGAATCCTAGATCACACTGTTGACTAAGTTTGAGACTGCAGTCCACCAAAACACTCAAATATTTTTTCAGATGAATTGCCCATCTGTCATAAATCTCTAATTTGCCCTTGTTAAGTTGATTTTCTGAACTGGTGTAATTAGATCCAATTTGGTAGTGTGTCAAGTTCTTTTTGAATAGTCATTCTGTCATCCACTATGTATCCTCCCAGCTTTGTGTGATCTGTAAATCAATAAGACTCGACAACTGAATGACACTAAGAAAGGAGAAAAAGGAAGGACAGAAAGATAAATCTAAAGCTCTAAACATGGAACCTGTACAATTGATAATGGTAGACACAGTCAAGTGAAGAGGAAGATGTTTTGGGAAAAAAGATAATAAGCTCATTTTGGACATGCTGAATTTGAAATGCTGATGGGACAGTAAAGTGGAAATATTCTGCAGGCATTTGAAGAAGAAGGCTTGGAGTTCAGGAGACAGTACAGTGACCTAAAGGGATATATAGAGATAGAAGCAGAAATAATTTGTATAGAATTCATGGGAATGAGCAAGAATGACAAGGGAAAATATATACAGAGACAAGAGGGCTGAGGAAAGAGTCTACTTCTGAGCATCAAGAGACATCAGAAATGGAAGGCATTTTATAGTAGTCTAAGATACAGAAAGTGTTAACTAGGAGTAGGATGTGTCCAGAAGACAGGAGCTACTTTCTAGAGATGGCTGTGCCTCTGGAATTTCCCAGGAAGGAGATGCAAATATTTCTAGCAATGCCATTTCTCAGAGAGCCAAACAAGATTTGGAACTGGGGCCTGGGCCAGGTTCTTTATGTAAAACAAAATGATGCAAACACTAGACTTAAATATATAACTGGGGCACCCCTTTTGACCTCACTCTTTCAACTCCCATTAGCAGACAGAACTGCATGGGAGGTTTGACTGCTTTTTCCCTCAGGGTGTTTCAGCATAACTTGAGGGGTTAAGGTCTTTCCATGCTTCTTAGCCCCCATCCAGTATGTTCCCCAATGATTACAAGAGAAAGACTCAATTTAATTTTAGTTAAGAATATTTATTGATGTGTTGTTATAGTATGAGTAGTGGTTTAAAAACAACACTCAAGTCATTTTCCCACCTCCCTCCAAAAAAAAAAAGTTTAGGACACACTCTCTGGCAAATATATTGGGTATTCAGGGGAAAGTGGGTTCAAGCTTAAAAAGCACAGCTTTCGCAAGGTGTCAATGTTTGTAGCTGCTGATTATATAGAACCCATTTTTTCCCTTTTGAGTGTATCCATAAAGTTTCCTAGCCTGTAGACATCTCTTTCTGATGTGCCAAAAGATTCAGGGGCCTTATAGCATAATGAAGTCGCCCACCATACCCACCCTACTTCTCATTTGTCTTCTCTTCACTTGTCGAGAAACATTGTTTATTACTGCTTCAATTCCTCCAGATAAAACCTCACTACTCACCCTCTTCCCTCTTCCCTGTGGTTACAGGCACAAGAATTTAGTTCTTAAAAGTACTATAAAAAAGCTTCTCTCTAAAACAGTTGCTAGAATGGCTTGGCTTAAATGTCCTTTCCTGATATTCATAGAACCAAAGATATATTTTTCAATCAACCACCTTACATTTTGTTATTTAATTCCATCTAATGGCTAAAAGCACTTCATTTCTTAATCTGATAAATATTGGTAGGAGTCTCATTTACAACCAAAATCCAATAGTAATATCTAGGAATCTTTCATATATAATTAATTCTATAATTGAATATAAGAACTATTCTCACCTTATCTATATATCATAGTATGGGGCATCTCATTAGTTATATAAATCTAGGGTAGCATGTGAAATACCTTTCTTGCATTAAGAATTATACCATGTTACAGATGGAAAGAACTATTTCAAATTTGGAAACTGATGCTCAAGGAAGAAGAAGCACTTGCCCAAGGTCATCTATCAAGCTACTGGCAGATTTCATACAAGAATTTAGGTCTCTTTACTTCAAAGTCTGAGAACTGACTGGCATACAGAGATTTCTAGTTTTGAGAGACAGGTATTCCATTTAAGACTCGAGAAAAAATTTGGGATTTTTTGAAATCTTTGAATTTGAAGACAGACTTGAGTTTTGGTCAAGAAGTTATAGGGGGGGGGGGTGGCAAGGTGGTGCAGTGGGATAGAGTCCGGGCCCTGTAGTCAGGAGTTCCTGAGTTCAAATCTGAGCTCAGACACTTAACAATTACCTAACTGTGTGGCCTTGGGCAAGCCACTTAACCCCATTGCCTTGCAAAAAAGAAAAAAAAAAACCTAAAAAGAAGTCTTAAAGGGACACACACAACTCTCAACAGATCCACTGAAAAGAAAAGAGGGAGGACTTCAAGAGAGAAGGGATATCCATGGAGTATGGATAGCCTTACCAATTCTGCATCTACTTAAATGGCTGAAATAATTGAAAGTATAGGGAAAATAGATGAAAGCAGAGGAAAAAAAGGAGAAAACAAATTGAAAGTTGAGATCTAGCAAATATAGAAAAGCTGATTAAGGAAAATCACTTGACTCTTGCAGGTATCTTATTGCAACTAGCTCCATTTACTTTTTTTAAAAAGTCTGAGGGAAGTTATTAAAACAGGATTTATCATTGTTCAACTTTCCCTCTTCTTTTCCTGCCCAGTAAGAGTCACTGAAATATACTCCAGTCCTATGTTTTCTATGTACTGAGTTTTACCTGAAATATGGAGTCCAAAGGTTAATTAGAGATAAACATAAATTTCAATTGGAGCAAAGAGCCAAAACCCCACCTAAATTTTGATAATTTTACTAATCAGGGTCCCTAAGCTATTATGCTTATACTACTGTGTTTATATTTGCTGTAACTTCCACTGAATATCCAAAGGGGGAAATATGAACTGGAATTGGACCATCATATAGATGCTAGACTAAAAACTGAGCCAATTATTGTAATAGGCTGCAGCTGATTAAATATCCAAAGAGAAATGGGTAAGGATAAGAGGACTGTGGCTAAAGGAAAGATCATCCCCTCCAGGCAAGAGATAGGAAAGGCCTGAGAAGGAAGTCTGATCTAGGGAGGAGAAAAAAATCAAGTACTGGTCAGTCAGTTATACTCCACCCCCCACCCCACCCCCCAGGAATGTAACACTAGGAACTTGTGATACATCCAATCAAGAAAGAATTCATGAAAGATCCTTCACTTGTTAAGTCTTAATGGCTGCATCAAGGCAAGATTGGGCAAAGGAGGAGGAATTAGAGAAAGCCAGCAATCCATTTCAGGGCTAAAGGGTTCAGCACTGCAAAAGCAAGCAAATGGAGAAGGTAGACAAAGATCATGGAACATTTCACTCTACTTGGATCATATTTCTCAGATAACAAGCAGGAGTCTAAATAGAAATTAAGGCCTTCTGTGAATATATATTTGTGTTTGTATTTCACTATATTTACACAAATATGTTATAGGACAAGCATATTGCTTAAAGTAGAGTGTAACCATAATGCTAATATATACTTAGAAGTTATTGTTAATGGCATCCCACAAATTCTAATCTATGCCATAATTGCATTACTCTAATGTCTCTTACCCTTCCACTTTACATATTTTCAGTCTTACATCATCCCTCCTTTTATTCTCTGAAACCTTAAATAGGAGTTGTCATTTTTAAAATAGCAAGAGACACTGGCCCTGAACTCTGATTATTGGCATTACATTATTCACTAAACAACAATACAACATAACTAAAGTGGTTTAATAATTCATCAATATATTATGTAGAATTTCATAACAATAATTTCACCAATACTACTTAAATAACATTAATGGTGGAAGTGGAAGTAGAGAACAACACAATTTATATCTATTGTTAGACTAAACAACCATAACCACCATTATATGTGAGACTAATTGGAACTACTGCCAATTTCAACTGAGGTTAGAGATTAAATAGCTTCACTGATAAACATCTCCAGGATGAAGGGATCCCAACAAGGAATGCTGGAAGAACACATATTTAGTTTCTTGGATTGGACACATACTTCAAAGAGGGTCCAACTTTATAAAAAATAAAATTACTCTAGAAAGTGCTCACAAATGACTAAAAGGAATTCAATTCTGTTTTTTAGAATTTAGACCTCAAAATTAGAAGGGACCTCAAAAATCATCTAATCCCTAATTGAAATAGGAATCCTCTCTTTAATTAATGATCTTCCGACCTTTAATATTTACACTTATAGCTCTTCTTCAAAACCACTCCTCTAAAAATGAAGTAAAATTTTTTTTTAATTATGGGAGGATATTTCTGTTATTACATTCAAAATAATAGCAAAATGATGAATGGAAAGGGCCAAATTTGAAGGCACAAAATTTCCACTGAAAGTCTGGCTCTATCCTTACTAGTCTCAGGTTCTTGATCTGCAAAATTAAGATAACTATTGGCACTGACTACCCTCAACAGTTTTGTGAAGATTAAAAATATTAATGTGCAGAAACCATTCTGTAAAACTTAAAATGCCCCATAAGTATCAGCTAGTCATTATATCAGGCTTAAGGATGAAGATGGTGATGGACAATCTGATGACCACACCTTCGTTGAGTCTCATAAATGGTCTATAATCTGTGAAAATGTTTTAACTTTTATGGTAAGAAATTTATTCAGAAAACAACATTATCAATATCTTCTGTCTGATTTAAAGAGAAATCACAATAGAAAACAATAGGTTTAATTCAGCATCTAAGGCTATATGGAGCAAAACTATTTAAAATGCTTACATAGAAACTGATAGAATTTTGCACCCAAGATAGAAAAAATGCTTATCCTGCCAAAACTAACCAGGGAGTCAAAATTCTCAGAAATCTACCAATTTCACTATATGCAATATACTCCTTTGACAGCTTAAAAACAGTTGAAAAAATAACCATGAATGGTCCAGTAGTTGTATAGCAAACATGATTGTGCATTTATGCCTCCCAATTGAAAAAGGAGTCTTTTTTCATGGTGAATTTTTCATTCTAATGTAAGTGGTGATTTACGTTAACTATAGGTAACGCATGGTTACATTTTCCTGAAGGATTGCAAGGAAGTAAAGAGTAGTACAATAAGTTGAGCGTAAAAGCTTTCTCTGTCATAATATTTATTATAATGGCATATAAAATAGCTGAAATAAATAATAGATGACTAAAGGTAAATTCATATGATAAAGAATCTTTCAGCAGACACCATTACTTCTGACTACTCTCATTTTATACACAGTTTAAGACTCTTAATAAATATACTCTATATCTTATGTAAGTACTGGAAATCTTGAAGATGAACTTAAAAGGCAACAGACTGGACATCGGCTAATTTCCTAAATAATTTCATTCTCAACAGGAACGGTTATGGCTTTTTTAATATTTTAAAATGTTTCTATATTTAATAGCTACATTCTTAATGAAATTTGTTAGGATGGACAATCAGACATTTTTGAAAACTGCTGATAAAATAAAATTATGTTTTAGATCATTTTGTTTCTGCTTCACAAAGAAATGTAGTATCATAACACTGAGATTGTAAAACTCCATTATTATCTCATGGTTGAAAAAGTAGTGTAATGAGAAGCCAGGACGTGGATCTGGAAGTCCTGGATTCAATTTAGGATTACCTATTTATTAGAAATAAGACTTAGGGCAAGTGAAGCCTCAGTTTCATCATCTGTAAAACAGGGCTATTTCTAGATGACACAAAGGATTATACATGAGAAAAAGTGCTTTTTAAGACAAATTGCTATGGAAAGTTGAATCAATGAGGTTAAGATGATTGTTATTAATATTTTGGAGGAACTGCAACATGATGATTCTTGGTTTTTAGAGCAAAACTACTTGTGTCATATAAATCTATAATTTTCAAATACCATGTTAGTCAACTGTGATTTTTGCTATCCTTAGGAAGCAAAGGATAAAATCTTGTCATCAATAACTTAATTATAAATGAAGGGGTAGAGTAAAAAGAGAGCAGAAATACAAAAGGACTTTGACAATCAATGGATGGATCAAAAAACTTTCATAGCTATTAATTGATATTCAATGACATATTATGGAACTGAATTATAGAAGTAGTAAAAACTGGCAAAAAAATCCTTCCAATAATAAAGGACAGTAGATAAAGGACACTTTAAATATATTAAATGTCACAGGACCAAAAATGACCAATGATAATTCAGAAATTCAATGGAACAAACTAATAGTCATGTCCTTTGGACAAAGATTTAAAAAAAATGTGAGCATGGGATCATTTATTTATCTGCTTTGTGGCTCACGTATTGTGAAGACTGATGAAAGATTCAAATACATAAATAATTTTCTACACACACTAGAGTCAGAGCACAATAGTAGAAAGACCTCTAAACAAAGATTTGGCAGACCTGTGTTCAAATGAGCAACTATAGACAAGCAATTTAAGTTTTATGAGCCTTGGTTCCCTTTTATTGGAAAAAAAAAGGAAAAATAATTAATTTACCAGCTCCCTCATAAGATTGTGAGAAAAATGACTTGTAAAACTTAAACTGCTAGAAAAACAATAGGTGCTACAACAGCGACAGCAGCAAAAGTAACAATAAAAACTAACTAGACCAATGTTAAAGATTTCTCCATGGCCCAAAGATTTAGTTATTCAACATTTGCCACTCTCTTTCTGTCTAGATAATGAAAATGATATACTATCTATCTCCTTACATAAAACCATGAAGATTTCAGGGGAAATAGGAACAGCCACCTTAAAATTACTGAAAAAAATTTAAAAATCATCTTTTTTCCACCAAAAAAGTGATGGAATATCCTTTGGGGAAAATCCTCAAAACCAAAAACACATTAAAAAGAAAATTACAGGAAATAAATGAAGAGAGTCAAGCTTAGTAAATCAATATAACAATCTATAAAATACCAGAAATTTTTTCCAAGTGCTACTTCAAGAAATATTTCACTAAAAATCATCTCTGATACATCTACAACTATATGATATATAGAAGACCTAGCATGCTTGACGGTCAGGCCAGCAGAGTACAAATTCTGACAGGTCTACAAATCTGGAAAGATTCTGAGAAGGTGTTGTTTATCTATTAACTGAAAATAAGTCTAACTTACTTTGAACAGCCTCATTGTCAATGTTTTGAATTTTTATTTGACTTTTTCCTAGGTATAGAAACTCATATTCCAGCATGGAGAGGTTTTAAACTATATTGGTAAAAGCAATACCCTATACAAACAAACATTAATCTTGTAAACCAGTGAAGGGTCTTAGGAAATGCCTGGGAAAGGATAAAGGGAGGAAAAGGAATAGCATATAGTTTAATTATCATTTTAATCCATAAATAATATTATTCCATTTTTTGGCATATTCAGTATGCTGGAATTGGTACAGAGTACATACAATCAATATTAATTTGATTTTGTCATGTTTGTACCTAGTTTATTAGGAATTCTCCTGCTTCATGGGTAAGTGGGGCAATAAATAACTTTGGATAATTTTGTTAAAGGCAAAATAACCAGATCTAAGGGTTCATATGAACCTCAAAGGCCAACTTCTAGCTGACAAACATTCTCTTGGACAGTTTTCTCAACAAGTGTTTATACATTTCCTCTTGAAGAGTTCCAGTTAAGGGAAAAACCTACCTCTTGTCAAGGCAATTCATATGACTTTTAAATAATAATCACTGTTAGGAAATTTTCCTTAGATGAAGCATAAATTTGCCTTTCTTCAAGCTTTAATTCAATTGAAATCGACATTATTAAGATCTACTGAGTGCAAAATACCATCTAGACAGAACATTACATATATATGTATAATATATATATATATATGTACATATATATATATATATAAATCCATACTTTCAAAAAGCCTATATTCCACACAATGCCTAAAGTCTCAGAATAAGGAAGAACCCTATAATAATTAAAATTTTTCTATGCAGTAGAAAAACACTGTATTTACAGTCAAAACTTCTAGCTTTCATTATTATTTCTACTGCCTGCTAACTAGGTGCATCTTAGCAAGTCATTTTCCAAAAAGATGACAAAGATTTTTCAGAATCATAGAATTTCAGAGGAGATTTAGGGATCATCTAGTTCTAGAATTACCCACAACTAAAAAGAACAAACAAGCTAAATAAAAAAAAAAAAAACATGTCTCCAACCTGATAAAAAAAAAAGTCATGAAACTTTCCAAAAGACAAGAGCCTATTATACTTCCCAAAACAATACAAAGCATAGCGTAGTTCTAATTGTTAGTAATATTTTTCAAATCAACCCTGTCTAAAATGTGACTTTTGGCATGTTCTAAGAGCTGCCACTTGGGAACAGAAAGAAACAGTCTAATACTTCTTCCACAAGATAGAACTTCAAATATTTTATTTTATTTTTTTTTAGGTTTTTTTTGCAAGGCAAACAGGGTTAAGTGGCTTGCCCAAGGCCACAGGGCTAGGTAATTATTAAGTGTCTGAGACCGGATTTGAACCCAGGTACTCCTGACTCCAGGGCCAGTGCTTTATCCACTATGCCACCTAGCCGCCCCAACTTCAAATATTTTAAAAAAACAATCCTATCTTTTTTTTTTTTTTTAGTTTTTGCAAGGCAATGGGGTTAAGTGACTTTCCCAAGGCCACACAGCTAGGTAATTATTAAGTGTCTGAGGCTGGATTTGAACTCAGGTACTCCTGACTCCAGGGACAGTGCTCTATCCACTGTGCCACCTAGCCACCCCAAGCAATCCTATCTTGAATAAGTCTTTTCTTCATTAGATTAATCATCTCCAGTTTTTTTCAAATGACCCTCATTAGGCATTATTCAATATCATTTATCACTCTTGTTTCCCTCCCCTAAACATTTTCCACTTTGTCAAAGTCCTTCCAAAACTTTAGAGAACCACATACAATATTCTAGCTTCAGACTAAAAGTATGAAAGTATTGGGAAATAAATCTCTATTTCTGGAAATTATGTGTCTCGATGCAGATGAAAAATAGCATTAGTTGCTTTGGCTACTATATTATGCCACTGATACATACTGAACTTGTAGTCAATTCGCTGAATCCCCCATCTTTTTTTTTCCAGATTATGCATATCCATGACCATCCTTTATGAAGCAATTTTGAATGTGGTTTTTCAAACCCAAATTTATACACTGCTGTTGTTGAAGTTCAGTTATGTCTGGCTATATGATTCTGGGATTTTCTTGGCAAAGATAATGGAGTAGTTTGCATGTAGTTCTTCAGTGAATTAAGGTAAACAGTTTAAGTAACTTGTCCAGAATATATAGATAATAAGTGAATGAAGTCCAGTATTCTATCCACTGAATCTTCTGGCCTCCTCCAAGGTAACCAGAAATTAAGTGACTTGTTCAGAGTCACAAAGTGTTTGAGATAAGGTTTTAATTCAAGTTTACTGGGTCCCAGGCTCAGAGATCCTTCCAATGAGCCATAGAGTTGCCTCAAAATGACTACATATTTGTTGCTATTATAAAGGACATCCACTGCTTGGAGACATCATCAGCTGTCTTGACTCTGCCTTGCCACTGGATTATGTTGACTTTGGAAGAGAAAGTGAGGTCTATGACTTTGTGTTACTCTACCTCACTTAAATTCAGTTTACACCCACATCAAAAAAGACATCACTTTTTAAATATCTTTTCCATTTTTTTAACATTCTGAAATATTTTTGGATCCAAGAAGTTAACTACTCTTCCTAGTTTTGTATCATCTGTGAATTTGATATACAAGCCCTCTATTATTTAAAATAATAGTAGCTATCATTTTAGAGCATTTTATGATTTATAAAATAATTCACAAATACCTCATTTTATCTTCACTACCTAAGAGGTAGGGATTATTATTCAGATTTTAGAAATGAGGAAAGTGAGGTGGACTAACATTAAATGACTGGTTCAGGGTTCCACAGTTGTCATCTGGAATGGGATTTGAATGAAGAGCTTCCTGATTCCAGGTTCTGTACCCTTACTCACTGTACAACCTAGCTAACTTTAATGATAATCCTTGTAAGAAAAATGGTTAAACAGTAAGAAGCGAAACACGGAGCTTTGGGCAACTCCACTAGAGACTCGCTTTCATTGGAGACCTTCTTCCAAGGTAACATAAACATTAATGAGTATTCTTTTCTCCTAATCATCCAAACAATTCCAAATCCACTTAATTGTCAAGTCAAGTCAAAATCTTTCCATATTGTTTATAAAAATAGTAAGAAAGATTGTGTCAAATAGTTTGCTAAAATGCAGATAAATTATAACCACAGCACTGCCTTGAGTTATAGCTACCCTGTGGGAAAAAAATGAAATTAGTCTGGCATTATCTGTTCTTAATGAAGTCACCACAGCTATTAGTGACCACTTGATTTACATGATTATTATCTATCCCTTTGATGATGTGTACTAGACATATTTCCAAGAATAGAACTTTGGTAACCTATATTTTGCAGATTCATTTATTTTCTCCTGCTTTGAAAATTAAGAAAACATTTATACTTCTCCAGTTATGGAGTAATTTTTCTATTCTTTATAAACAGACATAGAAATTGTTTTCAGATTAGAATTGTAATAAGATTTAGAATAAGAATTCTAATTATATGATTTTTCTCTCCTATGAGAACCTTAAAAATATTACAAGAAAAGAGAACAGTGAGAAACTGCCCTAAACTTAAAAAGAAAAGCAGTATGCGGAAGTGGCAAAAAACAATAAATCTGGGTCTGGATTTAAATTCTGGTTTTAATCCTAATTATTACTATGAAATTGGGCAAAGTTACTTTCTCTTGGGTTCTCAATTCTTTTTTTTTAATTTAGGTTTTTTTTGCAAGGCAAATGGGGTTAAGTGGCTTGCCCAAGGCCACACAGCTAGGTAATTATTAAGTGTCTGAGACCGGATTTGAACCCAGGTACTCCTGACTCCAGGGCCGGTGCTTTATCCACTGTGCCACCTAGCTGCCCCTCTCAATTTCTTCTTCTGTAAAAATGAAGTGATAGAGAAAATGATGTCTCAGGTCCTTTTCAACTCTAAAAATAATGACATTATTATTTAGAAACATCTAACATGTTTTCCTACTGCTACCTCCATTACCATGATACCCTGACAGAAAACAGAATGAACAAAAAAATCACGGTGAAAGAGTAAAGCAATTTCATAGCTCAGAAAGGGGAGTAAGGTAAGATAAGGTTGGAGAGGTTGACAGGAATCAGTGCTCAAGACTTTGACTCAGAACTAGGCAAGAGTGAGTTAGTAAAGATTCTAAGTACAGAATCATAAAAAGATTTGTGAGGATTTCTACCTGCCAAGACAGACTCAAAAACTCTATGAAAACAGCTACAAAACACTTCTCTCACAAATAAAATCAGATTTAAAAAAACTACATAAATATCAACTGCTCATGGCATAGGCCAAGCTAATGTAATAAAAATGATAATTCTACCTAAATTAAACTACTTATTTAGTGCCCCTTTAATCAAAATTCTAAAAAAATTACTTTAATTAGTTAGAAAAATTTTTAAGTAAATTCATATGGAGAAATAAAAAGTCAAGAATTTCCAGGGATTTAATGAAAAAGTACAAAAGAAGGTAGCTTAGCCCTACCAGATCTAAAATTATGTTATAAAGCATCAGTCATCAAAACTGTTTGGTATTGCATTGTTGGTGGAGCTGTGAACTCATCCAACCTTTCTGGAGAGCAATTTGGAATTATGCCCAAAGGGCAACAAAAAATGAACATACCCTTTGATCCAGCAATACCACTACTGGGTCTATACCCTGAAGAGATGAGGAAAAAGGATAAAAAAAATCACTTGTACAAAAATATTCATAGCAGCCCTGTTTGTGGTGGCAAAGAATTGGAAATTAAGTAAATGTCCTTCAATTGGGGTATGGCTTAACAATCTGTGTATATGTATGTCATGGAACACTACTGTTCTATTAGAAACCAGGAAGAATGGGAATTCAGGGAAGTCTGGAGGAATTTGCATGAATTGATGCTGAGTGAGATGAGCAGAACCAGAAAAACAGTAGACCCCAACAGCAACATAGGGGTGATGGTCAACCTTGATGGACTTGCTCATTGCATCAGTGCAACCATCAGGGCCATTTTTGAGCTATCTGCGATGGAGAATACCATCTGTATCCAGAGAAAGAATTGTGGAATTTGAACAAAGACCAAAGACTATTACCTTTAATTTAAAAAAAAAAAACCTATTATCTTATGTAATTTTGCTAAGATTTCTCTCTCATCACATTCAACTTAGATCAATGTATACCATGGAAACATGGTATAGACTAACTATACCATGGAAAGACTAACAGACTGCCTTCTGTGCAGGGTGGGGAGAGGGAAGCAAGATTAGGGGGGGAAATTGTAAAACTCAAAATAAATAAAATCTTTCTTAAAAAACTGTTTGGTATTGGCTAAGAAATAGAGTGGTGGATCAGTGGAACAGACTAGATGCAATAGCAAGTAATGATTATAGTAATCTGCTCTCTGATAAACTCAAAGAGTTCAACTTTTGTGATAAAAAGTCTCTCTTCAATAAAAAATGTTGGGAAAATTGTTAGTATGGCAGAAACTTGGATTAGATCAACACCTCTCACCCTATACCAAGATAAGATCAAAATAGATACAGGGTATAGACATAAAAGACAATATTATAAGCAAAGTAGGAGAACAAGGACTAGTTTAGCTGTCAGATCTGTGAAAAGGGAAGCAGTTTATGACCAAGGAAGAGATGGAGAACATCATTTAAAAGCAAACTAGATAATTTTAATAACATTAAATTAAAAAAACTTTTGCACAGATAAAACCACTGTAACCAAGATCAAAAGAAATGTAGTAAACTGGGAAACAATTTTTACAACTAGTATTTCTAACAAAGGACTCATTTCTAAAATATATAGAAAACTGAATCAAATTTATAAAAAAAAACAAGCTATTCCCCAAGTGACAAATGGTCAAAGGATATGTGGAAGCAATTTACTGATGAGGAAATCAAAGCTATCCATAGTCATGTGAAAAATTGCTCTAAATCATTACTTATTAGAGAAATGCAAATTAAATCATCTCTGAGGTATCACCTTACAACCTCTCAGACTGGCCAATATTACCAGAAAGGACAATGATTAATGTTGGAAGGGATATGGGAAATCTAGGACACTAATACATTGTTGGTGGATCTGTGAACTCATTCAGCCTTTCTGGAGAGCAATTTGGAATTACACCCAAAGGGCAACATAAAAGTGCATACTCTTTGATCCAGCAAAGCCACTACTAGGTCTATACCCTGAAGAGATCATGAAAAAAAGGATAAAAACAACACTTGTACAAAAATATTCATAGCAACCCTGTTTGTGGTGGCAAAGAATTGGAAATTGAATGAATGTCCATCAAATGGCTGAATAAACTGTGGTATGTGTATGTTATGGAACACTATTGTTCTATTAGAAACCAAGAGGGATGGGAATTCAAGAAGCCTGGAGGGATTTGCATGAATGAAAGGAGCAGAACCGGAAGAACACGTACACCTTAACAGCAATATGGGGGAGATAATCAATCTTAATGGACTTGCTCATTTCATAAGTGCAACAATTAGGGAAAATTTTGAGGTATCTGCGATGGAGAATATCATCTGTATCCAGAGAAAGAATTGTGGAGTTTGAACAAAGACCAAAGACTATTACCTTTAATTTAAAAAAAAATCATTATCTTATTATGTAATTTTGCTATCTCAAATTTTTTTCCTTAAGTATATGATTTTTCTCTCAACACATTAAGTTTAGATCAATGTATAACATGGAAACAATGTAAAGATTTACAGACTTCCTTATGTGGGGGGTGCAGGGAGGGAAGCAAGATTAGGGGGAAAATTGTAAAATTCAAAATTAAATAAATTTAAAAAAGATTCATGGGTAAGAATGTTTATTCTAGCAGCAATGTGAATGATAGACAGGAAGGAAAAGAGAGCGAGGATAAGCTGATATGTAGTTATTGCAATAATGCAGATGAGAATTGCAAGAAACCATTTATATATGAACACATTGCCTCTTCCAATCCCTTCACAAGTAGGAAGGAATCTCCTTAAGGTCAGAAACTTTCTCAATTTTGTATTTATAACCCCAGCAGTTAGCGTAATGGGTGGCAAAAATTAGTCTTTCAATAAAGAATGACTTTAATCAAGCATCAGAAATAACTTCCCCAAGCTAGGTGGCATCATGGATAGAGTACTGACCCTGGAGCCAGGAGGATCTGAGTTCAAATGTGATCTCAGACACCTAATAAATGCCTAGCTGTGTGACCTTGAGCAGGTCACTTAATCCCATTGCCTTGCCAAAAAAGAAAGAAAGAAAGAACTTCTTAAAACAAATAAAAAGAAATGACATAGAATAATGAAAGAAAGTTGGCTTTAGAGTCAGAAGACCTGGTTGCAAACTTAAATTCTGACATTGGTCTATGACCCTAAGAAAATTAACTGAGCTCTTTGTGTCTCTTTCTTAATTTATAATATAAAAGGCTCTAACACATAGTGATTTATTGAGGAAAGTATTTCATAAACCTTAAAATGATATACATTTTTCTTAATATTGGTATTATTACTATTGGGAACAGTCAAAATAAATTGGACAAAAAGTAGACCCTCAAAGCCAAAAAGGCTTGGGTTCAAGATCTGCTTCTGACATACCTGGTCTCTTGTGACACACACCTTGTGACCTTGTACAAGTCACTTGATCTTTTAATGCTCTCTAAAATTCTCTATATTAATTAAACCCTAAATCCAATCCCTATCCTTGACATTATTAATGAATGCGGCCCTAGGATCCATTACACAAAACTCTGAACATAGCAAAGTTGAGTGGTAAGAGTTTCAAATATTAGAATTAGAAAACCTGGGTTTGAATATGAATACCAACTTGGCCATTTTTATCTGTGCAACCCCAAAGTGAAAAAAATTATTATTGATAAAGCAAATGAAATAGATAATCTCTGTTACATTTCTTACTATGATCAATATTATTATTATATATTATATATTATTGGTATAATATATTATACTACTAATACTATATTATTACCACTCACTCTAAACATATGTATGTTTTACATCTATGCGTATATGTATCTATTTTTGTCTACACACACAGAAGCTTATAACTGTATTAAGATATTTGTGGGGTAGCTAGGTAGCGCAGTGGATAGAGCAGTGGCCCTGGAGTTAGGAGTACCTCAGTTCAAATCCAGCCTCAAACACTTAATAATTACCTAGCTGTGTGGCCTTGGGCAAGCCACTTAACCCCATTTGCCTGGCAAAAAATAACAACAACAACAACAACAACAACAAAAGCTATTTGAGACATTCTGTGAGTAGATATGGATGTATGTGTGTGTATATAGATATAGATATACATATATATATAATATATAATATATATATACACACACACACCTATATACCCACATACATAAATAAACACTGAGCAGTATCCTAACAACCCAAAAGGTATGTTCTTCTCTTAAAAAAATGGGACCACGACATTCTTTTTTAAGGGTATTTCTACCCTTCCAGAAGCCAGAATTTGGCAGGATTGAAAAGGGAAGGTATGTATTGGGGAGCCCATTAATCCTTCAAATTCTAACAAAGGTGGCAGAGATTCAGGCTGAAATGTATTTGTAAATGACAAATTATGGCCCATATGAGAGAGAAAAAGAGAGAAAGAAATGGGGACCATTATAAAAAGAGGGAGATTCCACAAATAGGTTGAGACAAATAGGTTGCCAGGTAGTAAAAACCTTGTTTTTATTAGACAGTCACCACATTTTTTGATGGTAATGAGATTTGTTGTTGTTGTTGCTATTGTTGTTGTTTGCTTATTTAAGGTTTTTTTTCTTCCTCCCTTTAGGGATTTCTTGAGATTTATCCGTTGCAAAGGGGAAAAACCTTATGATTATATACTATACAAAATAAAACTGATATGTTCACTAATGTTTTAGACACCTTATTCTTCTAGAAACTTCATTTAGGCTAATCAAAACTACAGAAACATGATACACTAAGTAGCAAAACAAATGGTTAAAATACATCAGAACTGATATATTTCCTAATTAGCCTCAAAACTTATTCATAAATGAATCAATTGACAGATATTAGGAGTTATCAGGAGATCAGGAAAACTTCATTCAAATAAATATAATGGCTTAAACAGGCAAAAAAAATTTAACAGAAGCTAAAATGTTATCTCCCTCTCAAAGCAGTGACTAACTCTGTATACCTTCCTAAACAAAATACCTGTGCATAGATAGTGAGAGCCACAGGTCCAAAAATAAAAACATATATAGTAAGAAAAGCAACATTTGCAATAAGAAATTATCAGAGGCCACATAAGACAAATTGATTAGTTAATTAATTAAAAAATAATAAGAATTTCATTTACAATTTAAGACATACAGATGCTATCCATGCAAATGAGGTCCTGTCAACTTTCTCTTCATAGAATCATAGAATTTCTAGCTACCAGGGGTCAGAGAAATCACTTAGTCCAACACCCTCATTTTACAGATATGGAAATTGAGGGCAAAAGAAAGTTAATTTTAGCCTGAAGTCAAACTCTAAGTAGCAGAGCTAAGATAAGAAATGACACCATAGATCCTTTACATTGTTGTTCAGTCAGTTAGTTGTATGGGACTCTTTGAGACCTCTTGGACCACACTATGCCAATACTAACTAAAGAGCTTTCTTGGCAAAGATAATGGAGCAGTTTTCCATTTCCTTCTCCAGGGAATTAAGGCAAACAGAGGTTAAGTGACTTGCCCAGGATCACATAGTTAATGAGTGACTGAGGCTGAATTTCAGCTTAAGTCTTCCTGACTCCAGGATGAGCTGACTATACAATAAGCCATCTAGTGGTCTCATGTCCTTCCCATCACTTTCATTGAAAGGATAACTTCTTTTTTTATTGGGGGGGGGGGGTGTACAAGGCAATGGGGCTAAGTGGCTTGCCAAAGGTCACACAGGCAATTATTAAGTGTCTGAGGCCAAACTTGAACTCAGGTCCTCCCAATTCCAGGGCTGGTGCTCAATTCACTGCGTCACCTAGCTGCCCCAAAGGATAACTTCTTAACTATAAATGGTAAAGATGATATGTACTTTTCAATGGTTTAAAACTATTCAGTGACAACAGTAAAAGTAACTTCTCTATAAAGCAGGGACAATATCACAATAAAATCATGAATAAAATGCAACACAATTATAAATAAAATTTGCATTTTTCTCAGTTATTTACAGAGTTTTAACATACTTTCCATCTTATCCTCAGAACAATCATAAGAAGTAATGTAGAAAGATTATCACCCCCCAGTTTCCAGATTTTTTCAAATGAGGTCCAGAATGAGAAAGTCATTTATCTAAGGTCACTTAGCTATCATGTAGTAGAGCTTTAAAACCAAATTTCTCACACTATTAGGAAAGCATGTGAAGGAGAATGTAAAGAGATCTGGTCAACAGAACTCTATACTCAAAAAACATATATCTGTTCTGCCTGCTTCCAGTCTAAGCACAAGAGGCTAGGGAGAACAATTCTTGAAAGCTACACGGTCATGTAATGGAATGGCACAGATATTTTGCAAATAGTTTCATGATGGTAGATTCAAAAGGCACTGACTGTCTAAAGAAACCTCATGCTTTTTTTTTTCCTGTTCAGTTGCATTAAAATCAGGAATCAAGGACTGCTGTAGGTCCTTTGGGGTTTGGGGTCTTTATCATCATACCAATGTATGGCCCATAAGCACATGGTTTTGCTCTTCCATCTGTCTCTATATGTTTTCCTTTTAGTTGAAGGAAAATAGGAGATGTCTATACTCTGACTATAAAGTCAAACAGTGAGCAGTATTCTAGGAGCTAGAATCCAGGCTTTGCAGGAGACTAAGCTCAGGTCAGTAGCAGCCCAGTCCAGAGGAAGCAGAAGCAGACTCATCAACTGACTATGCCTCATCTACAAATGAAGCTGGTGGAGTAAATGCTTTGTATAAAATGCTCTAAGTGTGAGCCCACTCTTTCCAAGACCTGAAAATAGCAGATAAGAAATTATGATCCTCTTTGGGGAGGTGGAGAATTCTTTGCTAACTTTTAGTCTTGCTAGATATTTGCCAACAATATTTGCTAATAAAAGCTAAGTGAAATTCATTGGCTAAATGAAATTGGTGCACTAAACCCCGATGGTTTACAAAAAGGAAAACACACTAGAATTGGAAGGGGTACTTATTATAGCATTGAATAAAATCTTCTTATGCCTAAACATTACTTCCAAAACCCTGAGATGGAACAGAGGGCTTAACTTATCTCAGAAAGAGGATGACTCAAGAAGTTAGAAGAGATGGAAGAGAAATATTGATCAACCTGAAAAGACAGGCTTCAGCCTGAATGTAAACAATTTTGAAAGGGTCTCATAGTTTATTTTAGAGGCCAAGAGGAGACCATTGGAGTTAGCGTGATCAGGAAAGTGATATGGTCAGCACTCATCACATTGTTCATTTTAACATCATCCAAAAATGATCTATTCCAGAATACATTCTTTTCTCTAAAATGGATTTCCCATACTTACTTTTCTCCCAATGCTTCACTCCAGTTAAACTTATTCTGCTTCCTGACCATGACACCATTCATTCTACCAATCCTTCCTTTTCCAGTCAAAGTACTACCACTCTGATCTCTCTTTCCCTCACTTCACAGCTATGACTATTTATTTTGCTCTACCTTTGAATCATTATAGTATTATGTTTAGCTTTCAAGCTTGACTTAAGTTAAATAATTTTACATGATTACATAAAAGTCATTTAAAGTGTTTACAATCTCTTCACCAATTTCTTTTTTGATAGTCATATTCTAGGAAGAAGTAGTTGCCCATCAGTTGTTGAATGGTCATAAAAATTATGGTAGATTACAGAACAAGAACATTATGTGTATTGAAAAGAACTATAAATAAGAAGAATGCAGAGAAGTATGGGAAGGTTTATATGAATTTATACAATATCAAATGAATACTATAATGTCAATGGGAAAAATAAACATAACAACAAAAGAAACATAATGTTTTATTATAATGACCAAGACTAGCCTCAAAGAAAAGAAGAAAAATTGTACTTTCCTCTTCTTGTAGAAGTAATGGACAATGTGTGTCCATCATTCCATAAACTATCAGACTGAAATACTCTAATACTTCTCTTTTAAAAAAAAAGTCTGTAAGAAAAGATGGCTCTTTGGAGATTAAAAAAATAAAAAGTATGTATTTGGAAATAAGGGTGATAGAAAAAGAAAAGGTTTACCAAAAATATTTAAGTTTCCCTCCCCCACAACAATGTTGAGATACAAATAGTGCAAGTAGATTCATCATCATCATCATCTTCATCATCATTATTATAATACCCATTTTATACATTACTAAACAATGGCTCAAAGAGATATGATGGCTAGGCCAAGGTATCACAGCTAATAAATATTAGAGCCAAGAACTGAACACAAGACTTCTATTTTTGAGGCCACTGCTCTTCCTTTTATACTATTTCATATGAAAATGTGATATTCTCTTGACAAAAAGAACTATTTCTCACTTGAAATGGTCAGCTACCACTGCTTTTCTCAACACCATCAAATATCAGCCCTAAAATTCAAACACAGCAATAAACTGATTAATAGACCACCAATAATGATGAAAGTAAAGGTTGAATTCCCTTGAGAAAGACATCAGATAATAAGCACAATGTCTCCAGTTCTCAGTTAAATAATCACATACCTTTGCACCTGACATGGGACACCTTATCCCAATGCTAAGCCAAAAGAAATGAGATTCATTTTTTTTGGAGGGAGAAAAAAACTAACAAACATTTCCAAGCAGATGTTTATAAACAGAAGGTAACTGATAAAAACCCAAACACAATGCGGCATTATGGTGCATGATTCACAGATGAACCCATTGGAACTACTGCAAAAAGCCTTCCTGGAACCCATCCAGAAATTAAAAGGTGCAAACAAGCTGCCTAATACCCTTGCGTAGACTGAATTCTTATGAAGAAAATAAAGTTTATTGTCTGGAAACAGAGAAAGCCCGACGAAGGCACTAAAGCAATGGAGGTGAACAATTAGACAGATGTTCACTTAAGGAAATAAAGAGAACAGAAGACGCCATCGCTGAGGAATTTTACGAGAATACTGACAACTCGGCACCTCATCAAGGGCACAGGGAAAGTTAAAGCCATTGAAGCCATTGCGGCTTAACTTCCAGGGAATTGCTGACCTTGCAAAAAACCTGCATTCAGGTAGCAGGACTGAGAGAGGGGGAGTCACAGGATCTTCATTTTAGTTAACTTTACTGGGTCCCCTGCTCAATAACATCACCAGAGAGAGTTGTTCCAGAGGGAATACTATCCAAAGAATCCCCCACACACACATTGAAACACAGCTGAAAAGAAAGAAAAATATGATTTTTTTTCAGAAGGTGGGACCCAATCTATACTAAACAGAGTAGTGTAAAATGTCAAGGAATGGGAAGGAGAAGCTTGGATTTGAGTATATTCTGCACAACTTTCTCCCCATTTGACCACAGACAAATCACTTCTCCTAGAAACAAAGGCTGGTGTTTTTAATACAAAATGATGTTGTTGTATGGGGAGTACTGTGGTGTCTGTGGAATTTAAAATAGGTGACCCAGAGCGGGAAGAGAAGAAAAGTATGATATATGTGAGCAGTCTGTAACATAAAAGAAAAAAAGGACTTGGAAGAATTGGAGTAAAGGAGGGTATCAGGGAAATGTAAGATAGAAAAGAAAGATGGGTTCCTGGCATGCTCAGAAAGAGGGCTAATAGGTGGACAGCTTAAATAGCTTGTTAATGCCACAACACCATGGAGAGCTCTCAAACTGTCAGAAGGACTCTCTGTGATAAGGTAGAAAAGAACTGCCCAAGCTGGCCAGACATGGATGAGTCCTGATCTGATTAGAGAGGGGGGAAGGCTAAGAATTCCCCTGAGTTCAGACATTGAGGTCATTTAAGGAAGGAGCCCAGAACAGCCAAATCTTCATTTCCCACTATATCATGCCTTGTACCAAGGTGCCCTCCTCCCATCATGCCCCTTTTCCTTTAGCTTTTTTTTTTTAACATGCAGTTTTCTTCCATTAGATAGTGAGTTCCTTGAGGGCAAGGATTATTTTTTATATTCTTTGTATTCTGACAGTTTAGCACTAAATAAATGTTTATTGAATAATTAATTTCATCATTAGATGAAACACCCAAATTAATGAACATAAACAAATCTATTTGAGTAAAGAATCACAATATTTTTCAGCCTCTCTTTTTCATTCCTTATAGGAAATTTTAGTGGAATGTCAGGGACCTGGAATCAGAACAACAGATCTATCACCATGACCCTGTGAAAGTTGCTTTGTTAATAGAAGTTGTTTCTTTCTCTAAAATACAAGCAATAACACTCAGATCCCTTACCCTTAACCAGATGCTATGAGGAAAACTCTTTGCAAACTGAAATGTGTCAAAGAACTACTGAGCTGCTATTACACTGCTAGAAAAGAATTTTGGAAAAGACTAGAAGGTATGGAAGAGCATCTTCTGGAACACTGTAATTGCCTAATTAGTCTCCTTGCCTTGAGTTTCTTTCCACTGCAATTAATCCACTATAAAACTGGCAAAGTGATATTCCTAAAACATATAATCTGACCATACTAACTCCCTACTCAAAAATTTCCAATGGTTCCCTATTGCCTCTAAGAAAAAATACAAAATCCTCAGTTTAGTACTTAAAACATTCTGCAATCTGTTTCCTGTCTATTTTTCCAGCCTCATTTCATCATACTCCTTTATACATACTCTATTGTAGTCAAAAGGGCTTGCTAAGCATTCCTTGACAATGTCATTCCATCATTATCTCTGGGCTTTCATCTAAGATGGGCTCTATGACTGGAATTCACTCCTTACAGATTGTCTAGGTACCTTCAAAACATCTCTCTCTCTCTCTCTCTCTCTCTCTCTCTCTCTCTCCACCATTTCCTTCCCCCTCCCCCATTACATTTTTTTATTTTTTTTCCCATTACATTTTTTATTTGTGTTCAGGTACTCACCAAACAACACAGGTGAGAATTTCAAAAAAATCATCTTTTAAAATTTATTATTTATGTTCGTGTAGACATAGGCTCTGCCTTAACTCCATTCCTTTTTTTTAAGAATGATTTTATTTATTTTGAGTTTACAATTTTCCCCTATTCTTGCTTCCTTCTCCCCACCCCCCACAGAGGGCAGTCTGTTAGTCTTTACATTGTTGCCATGGTATACATTGATCTAAGTTGAATGTGATGAACTTCATGTCTTCTTTCTTAAACCTAGTTCTCTTTATCTTTCTCCATTGTGCTAAAAGCAAACATGAAGAGCTGGCTTCCTGCAATTTCATCTCTGGGATTTATCTAATATACCAGAGGGTAGTACGAAATAGCCTGACCAAGAGTTCCAATGTTCATAAACAGATTTTATCACACCTGCCCTGCAATAGTTACTTGTGAGACTGGGCTATATCATGAGCCCAACTGTTCTAATATGCCAATATCCTTCTATTATACAAACTTCTGACTTTTCCGCTTTTGAGTCATAGGTCAGACCCACCTAAAGGCAGGTAGCGATGTTGCTTATGAATAGGAAGGTAGACCTGGAGTTAAGAAGATGAGAGTTCAAATCCAACCTCAGATACTGTGTGACTGGGCAAATAATTTAACCTCTTTTCGACAGTAAAATGAAGATAAGAACAGTACCATTCTCCCAGGATGGTTGTGAGGATCAAATGAAAAGCTATACATAAAGCGCTTAGTGCAATGCCTTATGAATGCTTATTCCATTTTCTTACCTTCCTATGCCACACCTCTCATAAAAGCTAACTGTTACCTTTACAATTCTGCTAAATTCAATTAACATTTATGAAGTGTCTGTCATTTGCTGGCACTGGCTGAGGCATGGGGGGTTGATTATCAACACAAACATTAAACAGTCCCAGCAATTAAGTAGCTTAGATTTTATGGAATTTTACAGCCACTCTGAGAAATTAGTCACTAAAATTGTCTTGTCTCCATTTTGTTCATAGGAAACATCAGGCCAAGGAGGAAAGATGAATTAACCAAGTAAAATGGGAGACTACCATTTCTGGTGTGAGGGCTGTGATGTCCACCTAAGCAATGAGATTTGGTAGTTTCCTGGGCTGCTCTTCTGAGCTCTTTTAAAGATTGCACTGCTCACCTCCTTTTCTGGAGTGGCTGCAGTGAAGGAAGCATCAAAAATAATGTAGTCAACATGCTTGAATGCCTACCAAAAGGAGTGAATGACAGACTCATGACAATGAGATTACCACACCCAGAAAAATGCCACACCACCATCATCAGTACCTATACTCCCACCATGATGAATCCTTATGAAGTCAAAGAAAAATTTTACAAAGACCTAAAGACCCTTATCACCAATTAACCAAAAGAGGATATGCTTATAATTCTGGATGACTTTAATGCTAAAGTAGGTTCAGATTACCAGACATAGAAGAGAGCCGTTGGGAGGAATGGAATTGGAAAAGACACAAGCAATGGTCACCTTCTACTGAAGACTTGTGTATCTCATGACCTTATCATCACAAACACTGTCTTCCATTTACCTAACCACAGTAAAACTTCCTGTATGTACCCTCACAGCAAATAATAGCATCTGATTATAAGAAGAGACAGAAAGAATGAGGGAGTGACAAAGGCAATATGTGGTTTAGAGAGCTGAATTGAATCAGTCTCACCCTCTCCAAGCTAAATATTCACATTCAGCCAAAGTGGCAGCCCCAAAGTAAAATGGCTACTAAAAGAATTAATAGCAAGAGATTAGAATGTCTGTCTAAATGGGAAAAATTTATTGCTAACTTGGAGGGAAAACAGCAAATATACAGTTGGCAACAGTGGCATATAAAAAGAGTAAACAGCTTTCAGAGATCTGGTGTACATTTGCTCATCTGGGTCAGAACACTGAGAAGCACCAAGTCTGATTTGTTGAAAATGATGGGGAAATACAGAAGCTGCTAAATGAAAAACGAGAACAGCACAGGGTTTATCAGCAAGATAGTTTATTCTTTTCCAAGAAGGCAGCATTTAGTTCCATCAAAAGCAAGGTACAAGAGAAACTTAGAGAGATGCAGTACTCTTGGTTCAGTAGGAAGGCAGATGAAATTCAGTTTTATGCAGATAGTAACAAATCAAAGTGTTTTTATGATGCCCTGAAGGTTATTTATGGGCTAATGATCTATAGTAAATCTCAATGACTCAGTGCTGATGGATCCACATTGATTAACAATAGGGACATGATCCTAGAGAGATGAGTTGAATACTTCCATAATGTTCTTAACAGACTGTCATGAATTAATACAGAAGTCATTAATCATTTTCTTCAAGTTGAAGTCAATCAGTACCTAATTGAATTCCCAAATGAAGAAGAGATTTTGTATGTCATTGGCTCCTTTCAAGTGGCAAAGCACCTTATGTTGATTCTATTCCAGCTTAGATCTACAAAGTAGAGGATTCATTGCTCATTCAAAAGCTGACTAAAATTTTCCAGGTTATATGCATAAGAGATTATCCAGGAAGAATTCAAGGATACCTCCATCGTCCATCTCTATGAAGGTAAAGGGAATAGATTGTCCTGTGACAATCACAGGGGTATTTCTCTTTTAGTCATTGCTGGTGGATTCTCAATAGGCTGATCTTTCACCCGGAAGACGGTCACCTCCTGAGAGCCAGTGTGACTTCGGAAAGGGTCGAGGAACAGTCAATATAGTGTTTGCTGTCCAACAATTCCAGGAAAATGTCAGGACCAGAACTGAGGTCTGTATACAACATTTGTGGGTCTGACCTTTGATACTATCAGTCATGAGGGCTTATGAAAAACTATGTCAAAATTTGGTTGCTTGGAGAAGTTCATTAGTATTGTACATTGATTCCATTGAAGACATGCATGCCTGGGCTTCTGAATGGTGGAAGATGCTCTCAAGATTTCCTGGTCATCAAAGGAGTGAAACAAGGATTTGTCCTTGCCTGCATGCTCTTTTTTTAGCATCATGTTTTCAGTCATATTATTAAACACCTTCAATGAAAATGTACATGGTCTCAAGATCAGCTTACCACAATGATGGCAAATTCTTCAATTCGAAAAAGCTAAAGCCAAGACCAATGTGGAGGAAGTGCTGGTGTATAATCTTCTGTTTGAAGATGATTGTGCCCCCAATGCAGCCTCTGAAGCTGAGTTGCAACAAAATATGGATTGATTCTCTAATGCTTGTACTTATTTTGGTCTCACAATTGATATCAAGAAACACAGGTGCTCCATCAGTCTGCATCCATATATGAAACCACTGATTATAGCAAATGGAGAAGTTTTGACTCCTATGGACAAATTCACTGACTTTGATAGTGTCTTTTCCAGGGAGGTACACATTGACAAAGAGGTTGGCACTTGCATGGCCAGAGCTAGCTCAGTATTTGGGAGACTCCAAAAGAAAGTATGGCAGAGAAGAGGTAATAGACTGACTACCAAACTGAAGGTCTACAGAGTCATTGTGCTGACCTCATTGCTATACATCTGTGAAATGATGCCAGGAAACTGAATCACTTCTATTTAAATTGTCCAACGAAGATTCTGAAGATCACCTGGCAGAGGATACCAGACACTGAGGTCTTTTCACAAGCTAAACTGCCTAGCATTCCAACATTACTACAGAGAGAGTGCAACTACAATGGGCTGGACATGGTGACAGAATATCATTAGAGTGATTGCCAAAAAAGATTATTTTATGAAGAACTCACACAGGACAAGCTCTCAAAAAGGGTCAGAAGAAGAGATATTGAGACAATCTGAAGGTCTCATTGAAGAACTTTAGAATTGATTGTACAGCAGGGGAGACCTGGCACAGGACCCCCCAGCATGGCATGCCCTCATCAGTGAGGGGTGCTACACTCTATGAGGAAGGCAGCATTAAAGCAGATCAAAGAAAATGTGACATCTGTAGGTTTAGAGCACCCCTCCCAGGTGTTCCCAAGGACTATTAGTGCCTGACTTGTGTAGAGTATTCCAAACTCAAATTAATCTGATTATCCTCAGTTGGACACACTGTAATTTGGCTCAAATACAGTGATGTCATTTTGATCTTCTTTGTCATTTTGATCTTCTTTGATAACAAAGAACAAAAACATGATCAACCCCAAAGGATGAAAAAAAAAGAAAAGGACCTAAAGGTTCAAAAATATTTATAACAGCTCTTTTTGTGGTGGCAAAGAATGGGAGTTTGAGGGAATGCTCATCAATAGGGGAATGTTTGAACAAGTCGGAGCAGATGATTCTGATGGAGTATTATTGTGTCATAAGAAATAATGAGGAGATTTGTTTCAGAAAACAACATGACAATACCTATATGAAAGGATGTAAAGTGAAGTTAGAAGAACCAGGGCAATTACTGTGAACAGTAAGAGCATTATAATACTCAATTGTGAAAGATTGTGAAAATTGTGAAAATTCTATTCAATGTTTGATGCTGAATGCAAATGCAAATACATTTTTCTCACTCTACTTTTTTTAAACTTTTTTCACAATATATGGAAATGTTTTGAATGATGTCAGATGTATAATTAATATCACTTTCCTTGCCTTCTCAGTGAGGAATTGGGAGTGTGAGGAAGGATGAGAATTTGGAACTCAATTTAATAAAAAGAATACTTCAAAATAATTAGTAATTAATTGGGGGAGATTTTATCTCTTTAGGTTCCACCCACTGTTTAAGCATAGGATAGATGTTCACTCTATTATTTTATTTATTCATTAATTTATTTTTTTGCAAGGTCCTGGGGTTAAGTGACTTGCCCAAGGTTACACAACTAGGTAATTATTAGGTTTCTGAGGCCACATTTGAACACCAGTCCTTCATCTGGTGTCTAACCTCTGTGCCATCTAGCTGCCCCTGTTCACTCTATTATTAAGTGTGCTACAATTCCTTTACTGTCTTTATGCCATCTGAGAGACCTAGATCTTTATTCAATTTTCTGATAAAAATGTTAAGAAATAAGAAATTCAAAAGTCAGGAATATTAGGCTACAGCTAGAAAACAGATGGCCTTGAATGTCAAGCTTAGGAGTATATCTATTATCCTAGAGACAACAGAAATTCACTAGAGATTTCTGAAGAGGGGAATGGCATACTCAGACATATGATATAAGATTACTTTTGCAGAGGATGGTCTGAAGAAAGGAAAGTCTAGAAACAGAGAGATCAATTAGAAGGTAATTACAATAGCCCAGGGGAGAGGTGAAGGGGCGGAACTAGAATAATAGCTCTGTAAGTGGAGTTAAGGGGAAAGATGTGAGAAATGTAATGCTGTAGTTTTTGATACCTAGCAATTAGATATGGAGAGTAAGGGCTGGTGAACAGTCAAAGTTGATTCTTGGATTCCAAACCTGGGTGACTGAACAATAGTGATTCCTTCAGCAAAATCTGGGAAGTTCAGAAGCAAAGCAGTTTTAAAGGAAAACATGTTACATACCTACTAAATGTGAAGCACTAATATAGCCAGTAAGAAAAGGAAGATGGAAAGAAATTTCTTGTTGATTCTGAGATGTGAGAGGGACATCAAGGAATAGATACCTACCTAGTAGGCAGTTGGCTCAAGAGAGTTCAAGAGTGATTAAGACTAGACCTAAGATTTGAGGGAGTAGTAAGAGGAAGCAGAAGAGGGTTCAAAGGAAATATATGAGGAAAATCCACATTTAAAGGCAGAGGATGATGGACAATGAAATAGCAAAGGACAGTGAAAAGAAGCAGAAAGGTAGGAAGATCGGTGTTAGGAAAACTAAGAGGGGAAGTTAGGTTTAAACAGGATGGGGTTGTCATCAATGTTAAAATATGAAGACAGAGGAAGTAAGGCGATGAGCCTGCAAAAAGACCACTGAATTTGGTGTTTAAGACATCACCAGTTACTTTGGAATAAGCAATTTCAAGAAAGTAGTTAGATTAGCCCAGATTGTAAGAGTTAAGGAGTGGGGGAAATGGAGAAGTGGAAAAACTGAATGCAAACTGGGCATAGGGTGCATTTACTCTTAAGTGTTTAGTGGTTAAATAACAATATCTAAAAAAGAAGAAAGGAATAGGTTTTTTGGTTTCTTTTTTTAGAATGGGAGAACTCTGTTGGTATTTGTAATCTGTAGTAGTGGATATAAACAAAAATATTAAAGAAGGAAAGAACAATAGAAAGAGTTAGCTTTGGAAGGAAATAAGAGGGAATAAGGAACAAGGCAAAAGGGGAAGAGTTAACTCTGGCAAAAAGAAAGATTATCTTTTCTTCCATGTTGGAAGGGGAAAAGGAAAAAATTAGTCTTTGAAATATACAGTGACCAAAAACACCTAAGGAAGAACTCCTTTTTTCTCAATGGACTTACACTGAGGAGAAGTGAGTTCTAGCTCTAACGCTGCCATTCATTTTTTGAATGACCTTGGAAGCAATCTATTTCTATCTCTGTCTCTTTCTGTCTCTCTGTCTGTCTCTTTCTGTCTCTCTGTCTGTCTCTGTCTCTCTCTCTGTCTCTCTCTCTCTCTCTGTCTCTCTCTCTCTCTCTCTCTCACACACACACACACACACACACACACACGCACGCACCTATGCATGTAACATACAAGTCTTCTTTCTCTCTTGATGGGGGTGAGAATGGGGGGTAGAGTCTGGCAAAGAGTAGATGCTTAACAAAGGTTAAGGGCAATAGAGAAAAAAAGGGTTGGCAGCAAACCATAGCCAGTACAGGGCAGAATGAGCAAGATCAGCATTACATTGCATCACCTCTGTATCTGGAGCCAAGAGGCACTTCCTAGGAAGCCCAGGTGTGATTAAAAAACCTAGAGGCAAGGACTTTCACAGAAGTCAACCATTCCTACTTGTTTATTCTAAAGGTAGAAACCAAGGTCCAGGGAGGAGAAGGAATTTTTCCAAAGTAATAGAAGCTCTCTACAAATGTTAATATTTTGCTGGTATCCTAATTTCCTGCTTTGCCCCTCCTGTGTTTACAAATAGGATGGGCTGGACACCTTAGAATGCCAGACATACTTTGCCCAAAAAAGTATTTTATAGAAAACTCAACCAGGGTAAGTGCTCACAAGGGGGTCAGAAGAAGTGATACCAAGACATGCTGACAGTCTCATTGAAGAACTTTAAAATTGACTGTACACCATGGGAGACACTGGTGCAGGACCACCCAGCATGGCAGGTCCGTATCAGAGAGGGGGTTGTGCTCTATGAAGAAAGGCAGCTCAGCAATAATACCCATCCCAGGTGTTCACATGGACGATGTGTGCCCAAACTGTGGTAGAGCATTTTGAACTCATATTGGGCTGACCAACCACAGTTGGACATATGTAATTTGTCTCAAACATAGTGATGTCATTTTGGTCTTTATGGATAATGTAGAACCAACCAGCCAATGCTTCAATCAAATCTCAGAGGCCATGCAAAGCAATGGGTTGTGCATTCCCTATGATATCGCATCTTCATCTTCACTTTGGCCAATTGTCATTGCTGCTATGTTAGTATACTCCCTAAGCCTGGGAGGGAGAGAGAAGATACATAAAATTTGCTTAAGTGGGAACCACATCAGCACTGTTGTGAATGTTTTAGTTAAATGGCTCATTTAAAATTATAAAATATTTAACACTTCACTTGAAGAGCGTTCTATCATAATAAACAGCTGAAAATTCCATAATGTTTGTATTATGAATCACAGTATCTATACAGAGGGACATGAGCACAGGATAATAAAAAAAAAGAAATTTTTATTCACCTTTAAAAATCATTTTTAAAAACTCATATTCATGTCTCCCTATAAGACATCTGTATTGCTAAAGAGAATTAAACCATAATCCATATTATTTTATGAGAAATATGCTTTAAAGATATGTCTACCATTTAAGAATTATTAAGAAAACTTGATATTGAATTATTTCCAGAAGAGCTTTAAGGAGAGAAAAGAAAAAAGGATATAGGTTGGCATGGGGGGAGGGGACAATTGTTTAGGAGCCTAATTAATTTCAGGAGCAGTTTTTTAAACCTCTATTATTATAGAATTGCCCTTAATGTCTAAAAAGGAAAAGTGAAACACATTTTTAATTTAATACTGGCTCACATTTTTATTGCACAATGAAGTTTACAAAGCACTTTCTTCAAGAGTCCTTCAAGATAGTAGTTCAAGAATCATCTGGGTCTAAAAAAAAAAAGAATCATTTGGGTCCCTTATATACATGGAAAGACTGAAGCTCAAATAGGTTGACTTATCCAAAATAATGAAGAAATTTAATGGCAGAGCCAAATCTCAAACTTAGGTGTCCTGACACAAAGTCCAATATTCTTTCAACTTGCTCACAAGGCAAAGAGATAGTTAGTGTAAGTGCATGTGCTGATATGCTTTCATGCAAGAGACACCTACCTTTCTGACTATTTAACTTATTCACAAATATGAGAATATAAATTTCTTGAGATTAGGCTATATTACTTTCCATCTTTGTATCTCTAGTTCCTAGGAAAATAATCTTGTACATTATAGATAATTAAATAATGTTTCTGAACAAAATTGAATCCTCTGAGTAATTTCTAATTTCACATTTTGAAGGATTATGGAATATACAACTATAAATATAAAAATTAAAAGAGATTTTTTAAAATGAGGTAACTGAAGTCCAGTGAGGTTAAGCAATTTGCCCTAGGTTACATAGGGAAAAAATAGCAGAAACATAATTTCAATATGTTCAATGTGGTGAGATCAAGGATATGGTATGAACAGTGCTCTACATTACTAAAATTTTTTAAAGAATTTTTAATATATCAAATATTCAATCAGACTCTCTTCTACTTTCACTCACTGCTTTTAGTTCCAACCTCTAAAATCAAGAGGAACAAATATGATCCTTCTTTCACATAAAAGGGCTTCAAGTATGTGAAGTTATCTTGCATTCCTCAGAAGTCTACTACTTGTATTTGATATATTCATTTAGTTTGAATGATAATGGCATCATCTTTCATCAGGCTCTCATCATATTGATTTGCATTTTATAGATGTTCTCCAATTTATCAATGCCTTTCCTAAAATGTTATACTCAGAACTAAACTCTAGATGTGATTTGACCAAAGTAGAAGACAGAAAAATTAGCACTTTCCTAGTGTTGAAACATAGAATACCTCTGTTAATGCAGTCTGAGATCATGCTAACTTTTAAGGTTACCATATGACTCTGTTGATCCATATTGAATGCCCATTATATCAAGTGAACTACAATAAAGCCATAGCTTCCTCCAATTTGTACATCATGGAGTAAATAACAAATTTATTTATTAATTTTTGTCTTTTCATTTGACCCAATATTACGTTTTAGTTGATTTTGCTGGTGATTCAAACATCTTAGCATTACTACTTTTGCATCATTAAAAAAAGTATATGCAAGCTTTCTATTCCTTCAAGTCACTGAGGAAATATCCAGCAGCACAGTTCTAAGAAGATATTTTTATAGTTTCCACTGGCAACTTTAATTCAACTAAAAATTAATTCATTAATAACTGGTCTTTGGGCGTTGCCATTCAATCAGTTCTAAATCCACCTAATTGTATTATTATCATATATCCATATACATATATACATACATATATATATATATCCACTTTTTGCTCATGGGAAAGGAAACTTTGACTTTTTTAATATTTTAATAAAATCCACCTATATTATGTCTATGGTATTATCTTGATATGTCCAATCAAAAAGGAAATGTGGTTAATTTGGCATAACCTGCTCTTGATAATGTAGGCTCTTCCTGATTACAGCTTCTCATCACTTTTTTTGGAAGATTAAGGGGCAAGGACTATAAATTGGTGTTATAAAGTGAAATATTTTTGATATATCAGTTGGTATTAAGAAATATCATTTTTCTCTTTTTTAACTCTTAGTTTTAATTTTTTTTCATTTAATTAAAGGTGGCTCTCCAAAGAGGAAAGGAAACTGGGGTACATAGAGAAACTTAGGTGATGTAAAAACAAAAGAGAACAATAACATTTTATTTTTTAAAATAACTTCAGAATCTTTTTCTATCCTTCTTAGATTGACATTTCCTATAAAATTTTGGTTTATAAGTCTATCAAACAGAAATTAATAAATAAGAGTCCATAACTATCCTATTAAAAACTTATTTGCCAGCCATTGCGCTAATCTCTGATGATTAAAAACAAAGGGGGGGGGCAACTAGGTGGCACAGTAGATAGAGAGAATTGGCCCTGGAGTCAGGAGTACCTGAGTTCAAATATGACCTCAGACACTTAATAATTACCTAGCTGTGTGGCCCTGGGCAAGCCACTTAACCCCATTGCCTTGCAAAAAAAAAAAAAAAAACCATAAAACCAGTCTCTGTTCTCAAGAAGCTCAGAATCAATAGGGGAGAAAATATATAGTTATGTATAAACTCTTCTCTACACTCTTTTTTAGATGGTGCAATGAATAGGAATCAGGAAGGTCTCAGTTCCAAACTGAAATATTGGTTTTGTGTGATCCTAGGCAATTGATAATTCAACCTCTACTTGCTTTCCTCAAATGTAAAATGGAGATAATAACAGCATTTACACTGAGGAGATGTTGTGAGCATTTAATGAGATAAAAGCTAATTATATTTTAAAATAATAATAAAAATGATTAGCATTGCCTAGCACATAGTAGTTGATATATAAATGCTCATTCCCTTCTACCCTTCTCAAATCTGCCAAAAAAATGTCAAATCATTTTCAGAATTTCTTCTTTATTAAAAGTTTCATATACAGTTTACTTTTCCCAAAGATTCCATAATTTGTTTCTGGAAGCAGAACTTTTGGAATGAATCAGTTCAGAACAACAGTTTCGACTATCACTTCCTTCTCTTCAAACCTGCTATTTACATGCTAATATTCCACTAATCCTTTAAATCCTAATTCAAATAATACTATAAAGCCTCCACTTATTCTCCTACTAGAAAAATTTTTGGTGCCCTTTTCCTCATTTGATTTCACCAAATTTTCTACTCTTAGGAAGGTGTTACATATTCCTTGTACTATATTTCTCTCTATGCAAAGTTAATGTTCCCTTCCCTATTAGAATGTAAGTTCCTTGAAAACAAGAAATAAGGCTAATTCAGTTATTTATCTTAACATACCTAGGGCAGGGCATAGTATTTAGTAGTGACTAGATGAAGGCATTTGAAATTAAATAATTCGTGATGCATTCAATAACTGGGCAGAAATGTATCCAGCCTATATTCTAAAAGTAGGTTAAATAAAAGCAATGGGTTATGGCTAACTTTATCAAGCTATAAATGATTATTTCTAAGAGGCAATTTGATGAAAATGAAGAGTATATACACTGCTAAAATACTAGCTCTCCACATAACATTAACTGGATTAAAATTACTGTCTCCAAATATATTGAGTTTCAGAAGAGTTAAAGTTGGCACTTAATATTGCTGACATAAGCAGGAAGTAGATGAATTGTGCATTGCATTAAAAATAAAAAATACAAATAGTATTGTTTTAATTTAATAATTACTTCAAATAATTCATGGCAAACTCACATATGATAATTTAAATTATTCAGCATTTTCTTGTTTATTGGATTTTTTACAGTTTTTAATATATACTATGTTATAGTGACTTTTTAAAATAGTTTTTACATCTACTATGCTAATAGTAAAAAAAGAAAATGAAAACCTTTATAGATTAAAGATAAAAAAGATACAGCTTTAGAGAAAAGCAGATTTCCCCAACATCAAAGAGCTAGGAAATAAATTAGGCAGAACTAGAATCCATATTGTTTTGTTTTGTTTTTACTTGATATCCAGTGCTCATTCTGTTGCATTATACAACTTGTCACTTAATAACTATCCAAATGTATTTAAACATGTGACAATACAATGGGCTCTTTTATAGCATGTATAATAGAAAATATCAAGGAAGGAAGATATATTTATTTAAATCATCCTAGAAGAGCAATTCAGCATTTTTAAAAATAAATCTTATAAAATTAGAGTTTTCAATGAAAAATTTAAAATAAGAAACACTGACAACTTAAAAGGTATAAAATTAGACAATAGTGTATAGGCTGGAAAATTAATGAACACATAATTCCAAAGAATTAAAATCAAAGGGAGAAGGACAATTTGACAATAAACACAGGACATAGACAAATTCAAGGTGTTATTCATCAAGAAATGAAGCTATCTTGTTCCAGCTGTTTCAAGAAAAAAACATATACAATAAATGGAAAGGAAGAAAATATGGGGCAAAATGGACAGAGAGAGTCCATATTGGAGTAAAGCAATTTATGCAACAAGAACTCCAATTAAACCTGACAGCTCTAGAATATCATGATCGAAAAGAAATTGGCAAAGAGATTATAAAGACTTTAAATGGCTTTTATGTAATCATGTGACATTATTTAACATAAGTCAAACTTGAAACCTAAACATAATACTATATGAAAAAAAAGAATATACACCTTCCAATTTAATTTGAAAAAGGAAAGACACATAAGAATTTTTTAAATGCAAATATAACAAGAGAAAAGACACTTAAGAAACACAATTTTTAATAGCTATAAAAGCAACAACATAATGTTTATCCATTAAAAGGGGAACAAAGGAATTTTTCCCCTAAAAATGCCATTTGGTGTAAGGGGGTCAAAGTTCTGGCCATGGGTGTTTAAAACAAAATAACCTAGAGAATGACTGGATTAGAATACGATTTGGGGGAGAACTTAGTGTAGTAGGATTTTTTATGTTTTGTATTTTTAAATTGAAGTACTAGAGATAAATGTAATAAAACACAGAAGGGGAAACCTAGAAAAACAATGAAAAAATGATTATGGTGGCTCATGACTATAGTAATACAAAGTAAATCTGCAAAAACATTTAGCTTTTCTTTATATTACACTAAAGACTTGAATGAACAGAAGAGATATGTATTCCATGTGAGAATTCAACAAAATTCAGCAAATATCTTTGAAACTAATCTACTAAGATATAAATAGTACTTATAGTAATACAACCATGATTGTGTTTATATAAAGTATACAATTTTAGAGTAACATTCAGCATTCAAGTGAAACTTGTACTAATAAAATAATTAGATTAAATATAAAAAATTGTATCCTAATTAACTAAGAATATTCAGCAGATTGAGTGTTGAACTAATAAAATCAAATGCATAAAATGGAACAAAACTATAGAAAATCACAGAGAACACTTGATGGTAATAGGATCTAAAATTATGTTACAAAGCAGGAGTAAATCTGATACTACAGTAGTTAGAGGAAAATACAAAACAGAGCGATAGAATAGTCTAGATAAGCTAGACTTATAAAAGGACATACACAGCTCCCTAACATTAGATGAACTAGAAACAGAAACTACTAAGAAAGACTCAATGTCTGACAAGATACAGGGAACAGGGGGCGGCTAGGTGGCACAGTAGATAGAGCACCAGCCCTGGAGTCAGGAGTACCTAAGTTCAAATGCAGCCTCAGACACTTAATAATTACCTAGCTGTATGACCTTGGGTAAGCCACTTAACCTCACTGCCTTGCAAAAACTTTTAAAAAAAAGATACAGGGAACAAATGAGAAGAATTGGATTTCTATTAGCATATTATTTATTATAATAAATTCCAAATGGATAAAATACTTATATCATAAAAGGCATACCACCAAAATAAATAAAAAATATGTTGGTTCTTTCAAAATGAAGGATAGAATAATGGTGGAATAATATTCATTAAAGAAAAAACCCTTCAATTATCCATAACTTTAAGGCTTTTCTAAGAATAAAATCAATGTGCATAAAAAAGAAGATATGCAGATTAGGAAAAATCTGTTCATAAGAAACATCTAATAGAAATTCAAAATCTATAGGAAGCTATCAGGAATAATAACTTTAAAAAATGAATATAAATGTGGAAGAACTGAATATGCTAATGAAATATGAATACAAAAGCAATATCTGCAATTATCAAAATAACATAATGAAGACAACAATAAAAGAAATAAGATTCTGGTAAATGTTGATTTTACATGATTAATACTGAAACTCCCCTTTCTGTTAAGACTCAGTATACTATAAGGATACAAAGTTATATAAGAAGGTTGTAATTTTTATAATAAATGATTAAATTTAATTTTTAAAACTGTTAAATTTATTTCTGGAACAATGGATGGAGCAACAATTTACTCAATTTACTTGGTGGTGATAAAATAAATTCCAGGTAAAAGTTATAAATATAAAACTAAATGACACAAATTTATAAGAAAAGGAACTGTTCCCTGATAAATAAATGAGCAAAGTATATAATCTAAGTTTTCAAAAGAAGAAATATAAAAGACCACCTGGAAAAATGTATAAAATCACTAATAACTAAAAAAAAATTAAAAGAACTATACAGTAGCATCTCAATTCTGCCAAACTAATAAGAACAGCAAAGTATAAGAGGGTATTCACAAGGGTTGTGAGGAGTCCAGCAAGTTAATTAAGGCAATTCACTGGTTGTACAACCATGGTTTAGTTCAGCTATTCTAGAAGACTGAAAAATTCTGGGAGAAAAAATTAAGTTTTTTTGTAGCTTTCACCTAAATATTCCATTACTGGAATTATATCTAGGAATTGTGAAAAAAATGTATATTAGTACTCCTTTCTGAATCTAAATATCATCAGAGCTCTTTGAGGTTTAGAAAGACTTTCTATCTGGAACATGTTCCAGTTCTGTCTTGGAGAGGATGACATCCACTGATGAAAAAAAGAGGAATTTTTTAACCTGATGTTTGTGAAAGGTAACAAGAGGTCACAATGAACACCTAAAGAAGGTCCTTATGTCACACTTTTTCCAGGACAGGGTTAAGCCATGGGCCAAGTACTGCTAGTTTCCTTCTCTGGGCAAGAGAATTCATAAGGGACAGAAGATTACTAAGAAGATTACTAAGCAGAAAAGCATCTTCAAAGACTGCTGGACCAATTCACTTGGAGCAGAAGTCAATGATACTATTGTCCCCCCTTCATCTTCTACATGTGTTTATATGTCCTAACAGATTGGGTCTGAGGAATGAAAGCCAAAAGGTTCCAACCTTCTTTCTGGCTAGAGACTAACTGATAAGTATTTAGAATTGTGCTCTCTTTAAGAGAAAATTTTAGTTTCCTGAAATTGAATTAAAAATAAGATATCTATGAAATTTGTGTCACCTTTCTTACAAAATACATGAGAAAAAGGCTGATCAACCAAGAGGAGAAGAAACAGAAGTTACTCAAATTCCCAAGGTTTGTCAAACCAATCTAGATTTTTATCACTGTAAATTGGTTGGGTGTCCAAAGTCACAAATTTACTAAGTAAGACAAGATGGGAACAAAACACTTTTCTGATTCTCAAAACAATTTAATTTTTTACAAAATAGAAATTATTCCAAGAGATAGATTGATTTCAACTGGCTACATGATTTAAGAAACTAAGAACCCTAATGAGGATAAAGCTCAATGAACTAACAGAAAATACCTAACACACCCACTTTCAACCCCTTCCCCAAGAAGTAAGGTATGTCTATACACAGGCTTTCAACCAAACTTGATTCTGCCTCTTCATCCCTAACCTATACCAGAGAAAATCAATCACTGGGAGCAGAGAGTGAAGTCATTTATTTTTTTAATTTTTTTAGGTTTTTGCAAGGCAAACGGGGTTAAGTGGCTTGCCCAAGGCCACACAGCTAGGTAATTACTAAGTGTCTGAGACTGGATTTGAACCTAGGTACTCCTGACTCCAGGGCCGGTGCTTTATCCACTGTGCCACCTAGCCGCCCCAAGTGAAGTCATTTAAATATGATTCCTTATCAACATCACCATTTTCACCATTTATTTGTTCATTAGTTCATTCATTCATGTATTCGTTGTGTATTATTTTCAGTCTATAATTATTTACACAATGACTACCACAAAATAAAGACAATACTTAAAGACAATGAAATTTTCATTAAATGTTTCATCAAATTTTCAGCAGTTTAGAGATAAAAGACTAATAACAAAAGAAAGACATAACAATTAACTCCAGAGAAATCTTGAAAGTAATAGAGTTGTCTGAGAGTTTGCAGGGAGAATCTTTTGTACTACAATTTGCCAATAATATATCTAAGTAATTTTTACACATATATATATATATATATATATATATATACACATAATCATATAATACACACAAAAATATATCACACATACATATGCACCAATATACAAAGATATATAGGCATATATATTTATATATGTTTATCTGTAAGTTGCATGTAAGTGCAGCAAAAAGAGATAGGTTGGCCATGTTGAAAGGATGAAAGATAAAAGAAGTGCAAATCATGCGCTCCATTGTACCCTTGTGATTTCAAGAGATCTGTTAAAAGGTTCCCTATGTAGGGGTGAACTTCCTGTGGGAATTTATTGGAGGGCATGAATAACAGTCAAAAAACATAAGTGTTGAAATGCTGTGATCTATACTGTTAGAACTGGATGCTGATATGATTACAGATTCGTTTAAATATTTATACATAGACATCATATTGTATGTGATATATATTAAATGAATTTTTTAATTCACTAAAGATGAAACAGTTAATTTAATTTCATGAAGGCTGAATTATGTAATTTAATTTAAGGTAATATCTTTTGCAAAGTCAAAATCTCCATATTCTGTTTAAAAAGAATTTGATTTACATATTTTGATGTAATTCATAAAGTTTCTCCTAGAAGCAGAAAAAAAATAAAATGAGGTTTTTGTAAGCTTGGGTGATGTGCATGTTATTTTTCTTTTCAGGAGATGGGAAAGTAATCTTACAGTTTTATTTTTAAGCACTTCTCCATAATACAGATAATGTAGTCCTTTCTTGTGATGCTTGTGTGATTCAGACAGGTTGAAGTTGGCTTCCAAGATTAGCGTTAAATTGAGGAAATCATTCATGTAGTAAATAAGATAATTTATTTCCCCCAAAAAAGATTAAAATACAGATTTTTCCACACTCTGTATGATTTTAACACCTACATTACCTGTTCCTATTTAATTTAGATTTCCTTTAAAATGACTTAAACAGTGTTTTAATTTGTTAAATCCACATTAAAAGGATATTCCCTAAGAGAATAGTTATTAAATAAAAAATTCACTACTGGCTATGTTATTTCCAAAAATATCATGAAAATAGGTGAATGGACTAACTTAATGGTTCTGCTTTTCTATTTCTTAAAATAATTTGAGATGATTAGATAATAACTACATAATTCAAACAATCTTTTGTTCTACTGTTCAAAGGTAATCCTCCCATTCCTGGTACTATTCTTCTATAAGGAAACAATTACCCAATAGTCCAACCCATGGCCCACAAAACCAATTCATAAAGTCCCCTGTGTACCAGGAAATGAAGGATCAGGCATGAGCCAACGATGAAACAATATCAACTAGCTCTATGCAGCCTCTGACAAGTTTGTGTCAGGCAATGAGGCCCCACAGAGCTAAAAGGTAGGATGCTGATGCAATAGCCCTTTCAGACTTTGAGTTATCACATCTTAAAGACAGTTCTGCATTTGAAATTTGAAATTAGGATGAACAGCTCATAAAAGGTGACTTCGATCTGCAGAAAGAACCCTTCTGTGCCTCAGCTTCTTCCTCAACAAAATTGCAGTAATCTTTGCATTTTATACCCATACTACCTACTTTTCAGAATTGTTTATTACAAATAAGATAATTTATGTAAAGCATCTATAAAGTAGAATATAGACATGAACTAGTAACTCTATTCAAGAAACACTTAATAACACTTAATAAGTGTCTGCTGTGTACAAAACTCTATTCCAAATTATACATCCCTAATGAAGTGATAAGAGAATCTATCTGGAGTGAGAAGTTCAGAGTTTGAATTCTCAATCTATTATTTAGTAATTCTGGGACTTGGGAAATTCTCTGTATCTTAGCTTCCTTTTCTATTAAAAGAAGGGATTGGAATAGGTGATTTCTACCTCTAGCAGCTCCAAATAATTCCATTCCCTAAAGTTCAATGTTCAGAAGAAGCAGAGCATTAAAAGATAGAAAGTCAGACTAGGCAGCAGGGACAATCCAAGTTTTGCCTCTGACCCATATCAAGGAAAGTGAATGGAAGCAAGTCACTTAATCTCTCTCTCTCTGGGAACCTCCAGTGCCCTGATGTGGATTAAAATGTAATTGTGAAATGTTGAACAAAAGAAACCAAAAAATACAAAATGACATAGATAAGGCTGATTTATGGTTTTCCAAGCATTGTCTGACAACTCATAGCCTTTTCTCAGTTTTCATCCAATGTGACCTCTCAGAAGTCTTTAAGACACTGTTGATCACTCTCTACCTGGATGCTCACTTCTCTTCAGTTTTTCTGGATTCTCTTCTTTTCTAGTTCTCCTGTCTCTCTGACTACTCCTTCTCGGTCTGTTTGGATGGATCATTACCCAGGTCATGCCCCCTAACCATGGGTGCCCCCAAAGCTCTGACCTGGCCCTCTTCTCTTCTCCCTCTACCCTTCATCACTCAGTGATCTCACCAACTCCCTTGAATCTAATTATCTCTATGCTAATGTTGCTCAAATCCACTTATCAAGCCTAACTTCTTTGTTGACCTCCAGTATAACATCTCATAGCAAACTATATGTTCAGAAAATATCTTTAACATCTCTAAAACTAAATTTATTATCTTTAACACCAAAATCCTCACCCCTTTCAAATTTTGCTATTACTATCCAGGGTAACTGCTATTCTCCTAGACCCCTAGGCTTACAACCTAGGTGTCATCCACTACAACTCACTATCACTCACCTCACATATTTATTGACTTCCACCTTTGTAACTTCTCTTGAATACAACCCCTTCTCTTCTGTGAACTCATTTGGGGTTCCAAACTCACATTTGAACTATAGCAATAACCTACGGACAGATATGTTAGCCCAAGTCTTTTCCTTGTCTAATCTATCTTAAAGTGATTTTCCTAAAGTGCATAAGAGCATGTCACCCTATCCTATCTCCCAACTCAATATACTAGAGTGTCTCTCTCTTGTCTCCTTTCTTAATAGTCCATAGTTCTCATTTCCAGGCTTTTTGCATCTCAAGGTCTCCCCCACATATTCCTACAGTCAGCCAATCACACTGGCCTTCTAGCTGTTCCTCCTCAAGATCATCCATCACAATCGCACAGCTGTGTCTCATGGCTGGAAAACACCTCCCCCTTAGCTCTGAATTCTGGCTTCCAAATGGTACCAACTACCCCAGCCCTCCTAAGGTTACAGCCTCTCTTTTGTTGACTATTCCCCATCTATCCTCCATTTGCTTTGTGCCAACATAATTGTTTGCAAGCTGTTTCCCCCATTAGATTGAGAAGACTTGAGAGCAGGAAGGGTCTTTCACCTTTATTTGTAGGGCCACTGCTTAGCACAGTGATGGCACATAAAAGGAGCTTAATAAATGCTTTCTAACAAAGATGGTGACTAATTATAGACAAGATATTGATTTTCATTGGTAGAGGTTCTATTCTGGGAATTCTCCACACTGGTGAATTCAGAGATTCACGTACACACACACAAAAACACCAGTGCACACACACAAGGAAAAAACCAATCAGAATAGGTACATACTAATCTAAACACACTCACTCACTCTCTCACTCTCTCTCTCTCTCTCTCTCTCTCTGCCTTTCACCTCAATCTAATAAAAACTAAACATGGGGGAGCTTGGTGGCACAGTGGATAGAGCACCGGCCCTGGAATCAGGAGGATCTGAGTTCAAATCTAGCCTCAGACACTTAATAATTACATGTGTGACCTTGGGCAAGTCATTTAAGCCTTGCAAAAAGTAAAAAAATAAAAACTAAACATTAAATGTTGACTTTAAATTCAGTTCAACAAATTTATGTTTAAGACTAAATGTGTAGAAGTGCAAAATGATCTATTAGGCACTGGAAGCCCCCATCCCCAATTTTTTTGCACTTATTGATTTTATATATAAATCTAACAGATTTTCCTGAAAGTTCCTATGCCCATTGCTCAGATAATTTTCCTTCAAAAACTAAGGGAAAGTTGACACATTAAATAAAAAGTCGTTTTCAATAAATATTCCAGCAAAACATAATGTAGGATAGTTCTAATAAGTGAAACTTAATATGAATAAATGGAAAGACTTACCATTGCATTCTAAAAATAAAACTTCATAAAAATAATTTTTGGCCTAAAGCAAGGATATAATCATTACAAAATATATTAACAACATCAGTAGTAAGACCATATGGGTCTATCAATAGATGCTAAAAAGACTTTTGAAAAAATCTAATACATATTTCTCATTTTTAAAAATACTAGAAAATAAAAGGATAATTTTCCCCTTAATTTAATAAGTAGTATTTATCTCTCTCTCTGTGTGTGTGTGTGTGTGTGTGTGTGTGTGTGTGTGTGTGTGTATGTATATATATATATATCCTCTATGACTAGAGTCATGGGGTTCCTGGTTAAGTCTTAGTAGGTCCTATACTTTTTTATGCATATTTTAACTTATTTTTAACTTTGATCTCTTCCTAATAGACTTAATTGATACTATATAGAAATGCTGTTGATTTTGTAGATTTATTGGTTTACCAAAGGCAAAAACTTTAAATACTAGAAAAATGTTAAAGGTCTTTCAGAAAAAGATCAGGCTAGGGGCAACTAGGTGGTGAAGTAGAAAGAGCACCTTCCCTGAAGCCTGAGAGCCTGTGTTCAAATCTAGCCTCAGATACTTCCTTTATGACCATCCCAGTGCCTCACACACACAAAAAAAACCACAACAAACTAAATAAATAAATAAAATCAAACTTAAAGCAAAGATGGTCATTATCACTATTAGCTATAGCAATCAGATAGGTCAAAGAAATTAAAAACGAAAGCAAAGAAGAAATAAAAGTATTACATTTTACCTATGACATGTGATCTACTGAAAGAATCCTAAAAAGTAATCAAACTAACAGACAGTGATAGAAGAAATTCCATTTATAACTAAAAATATGTTTGACATTTTTGAAAATATACCAAGACATACTCAGGAATAATATGGCTCTAATCACAGACAAAAATAAATATTGTTGGCAATGTGTAGGTCATACTAAAATAAACAATGATAATACTACCTAAATTAGTTTATTTATTTAGTAAATTCAGCAAAATTCACACCACCAAATAATTACTTTTTAGAGGTAGATAAATAATTTAAAATTTCATATGGAGGAAAGGAGTTTCAAGAATCTCAAATTAAATAAAGAATAAAAATGAGGGAAAAGGGGATGGCAACACTACATTTCAAATTACTGTATAAAGCAGTGTATGACCATCAACATAATTTAACACTGGTTAAAGAAATAGAGAGGCTGTTTTGGAAAATATATTAAATATACAACATGTAGAAAAAATGAACATAAGATATAAACCCTAAAACTTCAATTTAAGGACTCACTCATTAGTGAATATGTTTGAAAAACTTGTAAACAGCCTTGATACAAATTAGGTATAGGCAAATATCTTTCATGACAGATGAAGTTAAATCCTAAACAGATATATAATATACACATAAGAGTTGAAATCATAAACAAATTGGAATGTCAACAAAAATGTTAACTTTCAGACCTATGGATAAGGGGAGATTCCATGATCAAAGAATGGAAAGTATCACAGAAAATGAACAATTTTAACTATAAAATTTAAGGTTTTTGGTTTTCGGCTTTTTTTTCTCCAAAAAAAAAAAAAAAACAAAGCTAAAGTTAAAAAGGAAGCAACTAAAGAAAATCTATGCAGCAATTTTCTCTAACAAAGGCTTCATATTTGAAATTAATAAAGATTTGGGTAAAATTAAAAGAACACAAGCTATTCCCAAAGAGATAAATGGTCAATGAATATAAACAGACAATTTTCTAAGAAAAAAAAATCCAATATAGCAACAATAATACCAAAAAAATAAATATACCACATTACTAATAATTAGAGAAATTCAAATTAAAGCAAACACTGTGGTTCCAACAGATTGGCTGATATGACAAAAAATAAAAAAGGAAAATAATAAATGTTGGGGCTGTGGGAAAACAGGTGTGCTACTATAATAATGCAATACTGGTAGTGTTGTGAATTAGTCGAGCTGCTTTCAAAAGCAATATGGTTCTATGTCTAAAAAGTCACTAAAACTGTATACCCTTCAATCTGGAAATACTACTATTAAGAACATAATCTAAAGAGATTTTTTTAAAAAAGGAAAAAGCCCATCTGTACAAAAATACTAGTAGCCCTTTTCTTAGAAGCAAAAAACTGAGAACAAGGGGATGAGGGGAAGAATGAGTTACTGATTAAGCAAACTATATTTTATACATATGAGTGAATATTATGACACCAAAAGGAATGACAAAATGGATAACTTCTAGTGAAACTAGGAAAACTTTTTTTTTACCTAATGCGGAGTGAAGTGAACATTACCAGGAGATCAGTTTATATGATGACAAATTTACAAAGAAAAATAACTATAAAATATATTAAGATCCTGTTTAAGCCAGGGGTGAAACAAAATTCAGTAATACTGAAGATGAAGCACATCAGAAAGAGGGGATGGGCTCAAAATGTATAAGACAGACATTTTTGAGCATGACTAATAAAGAGATTTGTTTTACATGACTATGTAGATCTGGTGTGAGGTTTTTATTTTTATTTTTTGCATTCAATTGAGGAAATGTAGTGAATGGAAAATGAGGGGGGTAAAGTTAATTAGAAAAATAATAAAATTAAATTCCAAAGAAAATAAATTTCTATATTCTATTTAATCTTAGTTTAATTCCTCCTATGAGTAGACACAAAAAAGGGAAAAATCTGCTGAATGTTAGGTGACTTGGGAAATAACCTGAATTTATGATAATTATTTAGGGAAGGCAAAATATACTAAAATGAGGAGTCTCCATCACTTTGTAATATATTAACACATGAGGATCAATAGCATAGGTTTATTCTGTCAAAAAAAAAATGCTACCATAAATCTGTTCCAAGTATCTTAATGAAGAATCTTAGTCATAGGTTTCTAATTGTTGCACTCTTTTTCTATGAAGTCAATTAGCCTCTATATACTGAGATGATGCTCCCAAAAACAATTCTCCATCTTCTTTTAATTCTAATGTAAAAATGGTAACAAATTATTTTATTTTACACTAAAGTTTTTTTGTAAAAAATATTGATTTGCATTTCAATTCAGATTTATTTTCTTGGGCATTCTGAGAGTTTCAAAATAAATTTGTGATATACATTTCAGGTGGTGAGTATTATATCTTAGAAAATTTAATCTTTGTATGAAAAAATATCTTTGTATTTTTGTGAGAAAACTTGCTAACTTAAAATTACTTCTATGATTAATAATCAGACTGAAGTCACAGACCTAATATGAATTTTTAAATGAATGTAAGAGAGAAAGAGAGGAGAAAATGGGAAATTCAGTCTTTTTAATGCAATAATCTCCCAGAAAACAGTTAAGTTAAATTGTACAAATGAATATTAAATCCCTACTATACTAAACCCCTGTACTAAATGATAGAGAATAAGCAAAACCCTGAAAAGACTGTCCATGAAACTTCCAGTTTAATAAAGGAATAATGCAAAAACAGGCAATTAAAATAAACTACTAACAGGACAAGTATAAAAAAGAGTCATACTAAGTGATATATGAGATCTAAAGGAAAATATGATTACTTATGGAGATAAGGGAAAACATCAAAAAAAGTAGTCTCTGATTTGAGTTGTAAGAATGGATAGCAACAAGAGAAGAAAGAGGAAATATTTCAGGCAAAGAAAAGAGCTTAAGATAGGGTACAAGAGATAAGAGGATAAATACCACATTCAGGGGTTAAACAATCTATCAACAAGTTTTTATTAAGCACCAACTATAGTGCAGAAATAGGGCAAAAACAAAAATATAATAGTCCCTGTTGCAAGGACAATACATTCTTATGAGGAAAACAATATGTACATCTATAAGCAGATACAACAGAGGTATGACAAATTCTCATGCATTAGAAGAATAGCTTGCCCAAGGCCACACAGCTAGGTAATTATTAAGTGTCTGAGACCGAATTTGAACCCAGGTACTCCTGACTCCAAGGCTGGTGCTTTTTCCACTATGCCACCTAACAGCCCCTAGGCTGTAACATGTTAATAATGATGACTTCATTTGAAAATTGGTGCAAACATCATTAAGGAAAACATAAATGACTGGAAAAGTAAATAGCTAAGCCTTTTGGTGAAAATAAGAGTCTAGAAATGGACACTCCAAGCATTAAGCTGTTCCCTCAAGACACAACTGCACAAGGAAAGAATCAGGGTATAGTGCAAGGAGTACCAAATTTACAGACTTAGGATCCCAGATTTCCAACCTGTGTGAGCCAACGAAAGTTATTTAATATACTACTTATTTTCTCATCTTTGAAAAGAAGAATTTTGACTAGATGATATCTTCTACCTCTAGAATAATATAAATCTTCATATTGTAGTGAGAATCCATCAAGTGAAAGTTCTGAGACAAGAAACATCAAGCATTAGAAGAAATAAGGACAATTGTAAGGGGTGAAGCCTATAATTCTGAATTCATGTGTTCTGTAGGTCTCTAATGAAACACATCCCCTGCCTTCCCAGTCATGTTTTCTGATGATGCTTTGTACATGCTTATGCATTAGCATGCACATTTAATATGGTTTTCTTAGCTTGTCAATGTGTCCTAAAGTTCTAAGTTTTCTGAGATTTTAGTTTAGTGAAACATCATAACTCAGCTGTATATCACTTTAAGGTTTCTAAAACTCTTTTCTCATAAATACGCTATGTTAGAATTTTAAATGACTAAACAACCAAGAAATGTTACTATTTCAGTTTCCTATTTTATAAAAGTGAAACCAAATGGCATGTTATCTCCTTTTTCGCAGAAGCTTTCCATGATTCAGTGATGGTAAATATTTCATGTGCTTTGCATATCAGCCCAAGTTCCTTTTGTGAAGTCAGGTAAATGGAGTGTAAATCCGCCTATGCTTGAGACAGTAAAATGGCATTACTTGATGTTGCATCACATAAACATGCAGATTTGATCGGCCCTTTACTCAGGCTGTAAAAAGAAAGTTTTAAAGTGGTTAGCCATACCTGGGAATGTAAATGCACCCGCCTAATGTAATGCAGGAGAAAAATTAAGACAAATGATACTGCATCGCTGCCACAGACTGCGGCTTGTACAAAATTCACTTTAGTTATTAGGCTGTGAGTACGGCTTCTCACCCTCCTCTGTGTATGCACAATTTATGTTGAATGCAACATGAATCATTTTAATAGACCAAGCAAAAAGTCCCCAAAGTCAATTTTCAAATTATGAACCTTGGAACTGAATATAACAACAACGAACAACAAATAGTTCAGACTTTATTCTGAGCTGTGGATGAACCATTAAAGGTACAGTATGCTCTTTTCTTTCCTTCACAATCTGATTCCAATCTACCTCTCTAGGCTTATTATGATAAATTCTTTGGTCCAAACAATCTGGACTTCCTGTTGATTTTCACAAATTAAAGTCCTTCTTCCATGTTTTTTAACACAGGTCTTCAACTCTTAGAATCTCCAGTTATCTTCTGAGCTCAACTAAAACCTCATATCTCACATGAAGACTTTCCAGAAACCACTTTGTCCTTTCTCCATCCCTACTGTTAGCATTTCCACAAATAAAAATTTAATTATTTTGAAGATACCTGTATATAAACATGTTGAACATACTGTACTTGTCGTATTCTCCCTACAACAAGGAGTATGAATTGTTTCATTGCCTTGACCATAATAAGTGCTTAATAAATGAAAGGTATGTTCTTTCTTTCCTTCACAATCTGGCTCAAGCTTTATAATGATAAAATCATTGGTCAAACTGGCCTTCTTGTTAATCTTCACAAATGACAGTCATCTCCCATCTCTATACCTTAAGACAGGACATTTCACATGCCTATAATAACTTTCCAGATTTCTTCAGAGCTCAGCTCAAATATCACCTCCCACCTCAAGACTCTCCGGATACGCTGTCTCTGTTCCCCAAGTCATTATCATCTTATCAGGTTAATAACTTTCATTTTATATACATTTTGATAACTGTGTGTACATATTATAAATGGACATCTACAACAAGCAAATAAAAATAAGAGCGTTTTTAAAGTAACCAGTAGAAATTTTAAATCTTTTTTAAAAAGTAAGTGAGGGGTAGCTAGGTGGTACAGTGGATAGAGCACATGCCCTGGACTCAAGAGGACCTGAGTTCAAATTCAGCCTCAGACACTTGATAATCACCTAGCTGTGTGGCCTTGGGCAAGTTACTTAACCCCATTGCCTTGCAAAAAGACTTCAAAATAAAGATTCATAAGGTCATACAGAATCTTCTACTTTGTATGTAGAAATTCTAATTTTTTAGGGTGAGTTCAGAATAAAATATTTTTTTTAAAATTCAATGAATAAAATTAAAATATGATTTTATTTTAACAAAAGTAATTTCTTGAATACTTTCCTTCCCAAATCAGGAAAGGAATTGGGTTAATTACCATCATTGTCGTGCATCATTTATTCAAATACATGCATCACTGACACCTCACAGAACTTTTAATCTCCCAATCAAATTGGTTTTAGAACTGAATTGTTAAACCCAGTAACCTATCAAAATATCTATCATTCTTAGCACATGACCCTTTCAACATTTTTTTTTAAAAAAGAAAAGATATGTCATAGTATAATGGGAAAAGTTTAGAACTTGGAATCATAACAAAAGGTTTCACCACAGCTCTGCTACAGCATACTATGTGATCCCTGAAACAGTTTCCCCCTCTCAACTCCAATTTCTTCATCTATAAAATAAGGTTACTAATAGTGAAATTTACAACTTGCAGAGAAGTCATAGTGATTGATTAATAATCAATCTAATCACCTATCTCAATTAAAATAAATGAAAAGCTGCGCTATGTATCAATTATTTGTTTTAGTCTAAATATGAAAAGTTCTTTGAGTTCGGTGACATTGTTCCAGTATTATGTTTGTATAGGCCAAGGAAAATTGAACCAAACCCGGGGTGGGGGGTTCTCTATTTATTATCAAGTTAGTTACAATTTGAGTCATTTTAGGAACTGAGGTGAATGTGGCATTATAGTAAAATACTAGAGCAGAAACAGTCTGAGGGATAAGGAGAGGCTTCAGTTTTGGATTTGGATTCTCTGCCTCCACCCACAACTGCCTTTGAATGAAAGACTCTTGTGAGCTTCAAGGGGTCTAGGGTACCTTGGATGTCCCAACAGCATCTTAATGGCATGTCTTTACTATACACTGCACCATTTTAGCCAATTCCCCTTTCTCAAAACTAAGACTGCCTATCTTAATTGATGATAGCAGAAATAAATGTTCCAGTTGGAGCTAGGATTAATGCTATCTAGAGAATCACTTTATCTCTTCATAGGTACCTAAGAACCCTGAAAGGGAGAAGTGGTCTTTTTTATTTTTTAGTTTTTGCAAGGCAATGGGGTTAAGTGGCTTGCCCAAGGCCACACAGCTAGGTAATTATTATGTGTCTGAGGCCAGATTTGAACTCAGGTACTCCTGACTCCTGGGCCAGTGCTCTATCTACTGTGCCACCTAGCTGCCCCATGGGAGAAGTGGTCTTGTTCTAAGACATGAGGTAGATTTTTGAGAATATGAGCTGAGATAAATTTCTTAAGGGCACAGGAAGATGAGGACCTGAGTTCAAATCCATCCTCAGATACTAGACTACTGTGACTTTGGGCAAAATCATTTCAACCTTGACTGCCTCCCATTCAGGGTCATCTCCAGTTGTCCTGATTCATATCTGGCAGCTGGACCAAGATGGCTCTGAAGGAAAGAGTGAAGCTGGTGATATAAGCTGCAATATGATTAAAGTTCAAACAAGTCTTCAGGTCCAAACCTTTCATTTATAGATGAGGAGATTGAGACTCAGAGAAATTCAATCATTTATCCAAGTTCACTCAAACAATAAGTGGAGGAGCTAGGTCCAATGCACTATAAATAACACAAATGCTAATACCAATGAAAGAAAAATTCGATTTAAATATAAATTGTTATTAAAATGTGAGATGAATTTATTCCAGGAAACTTAAGCCATTTTTGGTTGAGTTTGTTTGGTTTTTTTGGTTGAGTTTGTTTGGTTTTTTTAAGTGAGTTTATAACCTAACTTCATTAATAAGTCAGTATAGATAGAGTTAGTAACTCAGTGGATTGAACACAGGGCTTAGAGTCAGGAAAATCTAAGTTCAAATCCAATCTCAAACATTTACTAGCCATGTACCATTGTGCAAGTCACTTAACCATTGTTTGCCTCAGTTTCCTAATCTATTAAAAAATGAAAATAAAAATAACCTACCTTCCAGGGTGGCTATGAGGATCAAATAAGATAATAATTTTAAAGGACTTAGCATAAGGCCTGGTAAATATAGTATACTAAATGCTATTTGTTATTATTCTTATTGTTGTTATTATTTAAATAAATGGTTAGATTTCTTCCACTTTTATTTTCACAGGCTAATTCCAATTTTCAAATAAGTCCTATGTATGATTCTCTATCCTCTTTTCTACTTGCTCTATAATCTCAGCGAAGTGACCTGTATGAAATCTTGTCAGGGAATAATTCCTATATTGAACCTAAAATGCCTAATTACAAAGTAATATGTAATTTTTTTGGTTTTGAAAGATGTTTAATTTTGTAGAAACACAAGATAATCTATGAATGGGCAAAATAGTTTAAGGCTTACTGTGAGATTTAGAAGATCCAGGGTTCTAGTTCCACCTTTGGCACTTTCTCTTGTCTCTCTCTGTCTTAGTGTTCTTTTTTACATGGACAAGATAGGATTTAAAATTTCTATTTTAAAGTTTAGCGATGGATAACTTTTTTTGTAAAACTTCAAGTGCTACGATGCTGTGAGTTGTAGTTTTATAAGGGCAATAATGATGTTGTGTTTGTGCTGAGTAAATCTGAAGTCCTTCAAATTTCCCTTAACTCTAAAGTCATAGATGGAATAGAGAGAAAATAGAATTTGTTGAAAAATAAAGGAAAAATGGGTTCTTATTTTAGAAGATAACTTGGAATAGGATTTATAGAAGTCAAAAGAGTTTAATTCATCCAGCAAACATAAAGAAATGATGATGATGATGATATCTCATATTTATTAAAAATATATCACTTCTTTTCAGATTTGGATAAAACTGTATTCCTTATCAATTCACAAGCATTTATTAAGCATATATGATGAGTCAGATACATTAAGAAGCACAGTAGATGCCAAGAAAGACCAGAACATAAGAGCAGTCCCTGGGCTCAAGCTCATATGTTAACAGGAGGGGCAATATGTAAATAGATGATGATGCTTTCCTTTATTCACATAGAAGACCACGACTTCAGGGAGGAGATGCCGTGAGAAGCACATGAACTGGATTTAAGTGAGGGGGTGCTGCGCTAAGCCACCAGCCTCATTTTCTCCTCCAGAGCCATCTGGGTCAAGTGGCAAGATACAGATAAGGATGACTGGAAATAACACTGGATATGAGGCATCAGGACTAAGTGACTTGCCCAAGATCGCACAATTAATAAGTGTCATTGGTTGGATTTGAATTCAGATTGTCCTATGTTCTATCTACTGCGCCATCTAGCTTCCATCTGTAGAAAGATGAACAGATTGATGATGAAGACGGAAGGAAGGAAGGAAGGAAGGAAGGAAGGAAGGAAGGAAGGAAGGAAGGAAGGAAGGAAGGAAGGAAGGAGAAAGAAATAGAAAGAGAGAGAGAGAGAAAGAAAGAAGGAAGAAAAAGAGAGAGAGAAAGAAAAGGAGAAAGAGAAAGAGAGAAAGAAAAAGAAACAGAGACAAAGAAAGAGAGAAAGGGAGGGAGGGACAGAGGAAGGGAAGGAAGAACCAAAAAAACAAAGAGAAAGAAGGAAAAAAATGAAAGGAAGGATGGAAGGAAACTTTTAAATGATGATGATGATATATATATATATATATATATATATATATATATATATACACGTATTTTATGGTTTTTAAATATTTTTCCTGGTTCTGTATACTTCATTTTGCATCAGTTCATGTATCTATTTGTCCATGCTTCATTATGTTCATTGTTTCTTGCAAATCAATTAATGTACCACAATCTGTTTAACAATTCTCCAATTAACATAAACAGACTGTGTTTCCTATTATTTGCTCCCATTAAGAGTAATACTATAATTATTTTAGTGCATATAATTTCTTTTTGCCAATTACATCCTTGGGGTAATTTCCTAAAAGAACAATCTCTGGGTGAGGGTATTGATATTTGAATCAATTTATTTGTATAATTCCAAATTACTTTTCTGTTTATATTTAACCAATAGTGAACTAGTATAAATATAACCAATATGACCTTTCATCATATCATGTCTTTCCATAACCAACAGATACTACTAAATATTCTCATATTTCATCCTCTGCATTAACGCTACATATAAAGAAAATATCAAAGTTGTTTGGATTTGCATTTATTTTTATAATTCAAATATGAAACATTCTTTAAATGGTTAACAGTTTGCAATTCTTTTTTAAAAATGTTTACCTCTATCCTTTTACCACTTCTTTGCTAAAGAAGAGCTTTTGGTTTGATAGATTTTTCTTAAGTGTGTCTACATATCTTGAATACCAAACACTTATCAGTGATAATTGATACAAATATCTTCCCAGTCAACTGTTTATCCTAGATGCATTAAATTTGTTCATGCAAAAATGCCTCAGAACTACACAATCAAAACTATCTATTTTATCTTTTGCAATTACCTTTATTCTTTCTTTGGTTAAAAATTCAGCCCAAACCCATACCAAAAGATATGAACTGCTTATTTTTTTAATATTTTAATTTTATAATTATTTTTAATATTGTAATCTTTAATATTCAAGTCACACATCCATTTTTAATTTATTGTGAAATATGGTACATCATCTAAGCCTAATTTCTACCAGATTGCTTTTGTTTTGCTTACAGTTTTCACTAAATAGAAAATTATTTACTAGGTAATTTATGTTTTTGTATTTATCAAACTTTCGATTATAGCCAAATTATTCCTGATTCTTCCCTATCTAGTCTGCTCCATTGATCCAGTTTTCTAATTTTTTTCCTTCACCAGTGTCAAATGGTTCTCAGGAATACAGTTGTCCCTTTATTTTTACCTTTCCAGTTTCATCCTTAAATGATCTCAGGGTAGTCTGGTTTAATTTTGTCTCTGACCATGCTTTCCACTAAATATTTTCTCCCTTCTACCACTTGTTGCTTTTAAATGATGTGATATTGCTCATAGTTTAACATTGTCAACTTCTGTGAAATCTCACAAATAATAATTTTATTTCCCAATTTTTTGCTAGCTTTGGCTTCCAGACCCTCCTGATCTCCTTCTTCTGGCATTTGACTTATATCAATTAAGCTTCCAAAAGAAATTATGATAGATATTTTTAATCCATTTCCCAATTTTCATTATTAGTAACTAATTTAAATAGATCAGACAGGAAAAATGTATTTCATGCCATATCATATTCTGTTCTTCCTCATCTAATTTGGTTTTGATTTTTATATTTGTGCTAAAAGCTCAATGACCTGAGTAAAAGCAGTTATAGGAATAATTTACCATAAAGTTAATTAACAAATATGCTCCATTTCGTATGCGTGATTTTATTCAGCACTCAACAATGTTCTATACTTGTCTTCTACATCTCCAAAGTATTTTTGCTATATAGACATGTCAGTATAGTTTATATAGCTTGAATGCCTTTGACACCTTTAACTCTTAACTCGAATTGGTGACTACTTAAATTATAGCCATTTTTTTCCAAAATATTTTTTACCCTTCTCATTTATGTTCACCTTTGCACTGAAGTCACTGAATACTAAAGTAGAGGTTGATAGCTTCATAATGTGTGCAAAGGCTACAACCTGTGTGATACCAAAATGTTAGAATGATGTTCTTCTCTGCACTTGTGAAGACTAGTCCTCAGACAGAAAGTATCACATTCTAATGTTTTTCCATTTAGAAAGGACCTGCTAAGATCTTGTACTTCACTTGTCTCACCTTTAAAAATCAAAGGTCATCTTCATGAGATATCAATGGAAGCAGTAGAGTTGTAATAGTAATAAAATAGTACCTTGGTGCTCTCTTTCTGAGAGACAGACTGAGACAGAGAGAGACAGAAAGGGATACAGAGAGGAAATACTTGAGGTAAGTAAGGAGGGCATCCAGATCAACCTTTCCTCCCCACACTGCAGAGCCTTTCCAAGTTTCTTTGGTGTCCTGCTCCTTCTTTAAAAAGTAAATTCCCCTGGAGGCAGGAAAGGTCTTTTTTCTCCTTTTCTATTCCTAGCATTTAGCACAGGACTTAGCACAGCCTTAGTCTTAAGAAGGGTTAGATGACTTGACTTGACCTAGTATAGTAGAGAATCAAGAGGGCCTGGTTTTACAAACATCCTGCTTTACTTTACCATGTAAATGTGTGATATTGGAAAAAACCATTAAACTTCACTGGACATTAATTTCTTTCTCTCTAAGATGAAAGAGTTGGCCTAAATAGTCTATAAAATTATTTCCAAGTCTAAATCAAATTATCCTAGAATACAGATTTTTTTCATCTTTCAAAGAAACAAATGTCAGAAGCTCAATAGTTGGGGGCATTGAAAATCTTAAAGGGTACATTACCTAGAATAGTATCTAGGAAACAAAAGATAATTATGAATTGGTCATAATGATGAATATCAGTCCCTTGAGATGCAGAAGTAGAAGCAATAAAAAAGTAGTGAGAGAAATTTCACATTAAACATATGCTTTTCAATTATATTTTGAGACTATTATTTCCATGGTAGGCAATATAGAACCAAGAATATTACTCAAGAACATATTATCCAGGTGATGTTTGATTAGAAAAGGAAATCATCCCAGCATGCTCTCATATGAGAGACAAAATACATGGAGAGCATAAGTGCTATAGTGTTCAAATCTTTTAATATGTAAGAAGACCTAGGATAAAGATTCCAGTATGCTGGATGATCCCCCTACAGAGAATCTGATAAGAATTCATGGGGCAGAACCACAGAGGATGAAAAAATATGAATGGGTTTTAGCTGATGACCTTGGAGATAGTATTCATGACAAATAAATCACAGATCCAATGGAATATTGAAGTAGGAAAATTATAAACTAAAAAATGTTTTGGATTTGACATTTATCTTATAAAATTAGCAGCTGTAGCAGCAATAGTGTGGTAGAGGGAATAGGAGTAGTAGTAGGAAGAGTAGGGAGTAATAGAAGCAATAATAGCAGAAGCAATAATAACAGTAATATTAGTAATAGGAAGAAAAAGTAATGGAGGTAGTGGTAGTGGTAGCAGCATAGTAACAGAAGTAGAAGCAGAAGCAGTAGTAGTAATAGTAGTAATAGTAGTAGTAGTAATGGCAATACCAATAGTGGAAGGGATAATAGTAGTAGCAAGCAGCAATAATTACAAAACAGTAGTTCTAGGAAGAAGTAATGGTAATGGTGGTAATGGTGGTGGTGGTGGTGGTGGTGGTGGTAGCTGCAGTAATAGTAGAAGCAGTAGTAACAGTGGAAGCAGAACTAGCAGCAGCAGCAGCTATAGTAATTGTAGTAGAATATTTCACTGACATCCTAGTCCAATGACTCACTCTGGTATGACAATGATTCTGATCAAAACTCTCAAAGGATTCAACCAGGATCCTGGCAGATCATATATAGCACATTAGAAAGATTAAGAATACAAGGTAAATTACATATTATGATCAGAGGACCAACAATTCATTTCAGCATTTCAGAGGCTTATCATAAGAAAACTAACAACCAGAAAAATAAGAGATTTTTGGCCACAGATACCATAAACTAGAGTATTGTCACCTGTCCAAATGAAGATGGTTTCTACCTGAAGAAGTCAGAAGCATATGTGAAGCACTGATATAATAGGTGAGGAGAAATATGTGCTTTGATAATGCAAGTCCCACTAGCAATTTTGCTAGGTAAAGTCATTTATTTCAAAATGAGTACTTCAACATGGTATAATCAATCAACTAATTAATAAACATTTATGAAACCTCTCCTATGTGCCAGAAGTGGTGCTGGTAAGAACAAAATGTTAAACACTAGAACCGAAATGAGAAAACTGAATTCGAATCCCAGCTACAATACAAATAGTATTGCTTTGTAGACACATCACTTCCCCTTCATGTTTCCAGGCATTTTCTCTAACTGTCCCCTGTGCCTTAAAAATTCTCTCTCCTTTCATCTCAGACTGCTTCCTTGGCTTCTGAATCCTAGATAAAACTCCTACCTTCTGCAATCTCTCTCTCTCTCTCTCTCTCTCTCTCTCTCTCTCTCTCTCTCTCTCTCTCTCTCTCTCTCTCTCCATATATGTGTATACACACACACACACACACACACACACACCCCTTAATGTGAGTGCCTTTCATCTCCTAGTTATCTTCAATTTATTACGCATATGGTTTAATTGTACATTGCTGTTTGCATGTAGTCCTCCTCAATTAACTATGAGTTCCTTGAGGCCCAGAACTGTCTTTCCCACTCCTTTGTATCCTCAGGACTTTACACAAGGACTAAAATGCAGGCAGAGTTTAATAAATGTTTATGACAGTAGAACTGATTACAATATTTTATAAACTGTATCAAGTTAAAATGTTGTCTAAAATGGTACATAAAAATATATTAACCTACTAATACAGGCACAGAATTATGATATGACATTGTCAGTTGTTCCAAATTAATTACATTGGATTTTTTAAAAAGGTGCAATTAGAGGAGTAAGAGAAACATAACCGCTAAATGGCATTTAAATGACTCATAACTCCAATTTCTAAAGCAGAAGAGATGATTGAGTATAATTCAAAATTCTTGTTTCAGGTATCGTTTTTCCTTTTTCTTCAGATTCTATACTTCATAGGCTCATTTCTCTTGGACCTCGGCATTCATCTATTTCAAGACTCTCATTTTACAGATGAAAAAGCAGAAGGCCAGAGAAGCAAAGTGATTTCTAATATCATAGTATTAAGTAGCAATGTTAATGTTATATAAGCTTGTCATCTTTATGTAGTTTCTAATTACCATTTTCTGATAAGAAATTTAGATACCAATTGAGATTTTAAAAAATACCAGAGGATAAAGCAGAAAAATATTGCCGTCATACCCAGCAATGAGTATGGCCTCAATCAAAGATCAAATGGAAACTCACAAACCTTTCATTCTAAGTCAACTCACATGTGCTTTCAATAGGAGGGAATAATTTCCACAGTCACTCAGGTTAGAGTCCCATGAAAAACACAGGGTGACAAAAGCCCCTTCCAGCAATCTCCAAGAGGGGGAAATAAATTAATCAAACTGCCAAACGAAGAAGCTGGCTCTGACCTCCTTCTGATCTCATTACTTCTCTATTACCCTTTGGAAAAAACATCCTTTTCCAGAGATCACTAATTGAAGATTATGTGGAGGGAAATCAAACCTCTCCATCACTAGAGTAACTTTGACTCATTCGTCATTCTAATAATTCACTTCTTTGCTTTTCTGAAGAGACACAGACACTAATGGACTATCATCAGTTTAAGGGAAAAAAAGGCAATTTTTCCGTTTAATTACACTCATTAAATACTGCAATAGAACAATTGGGAAAGCAATATTCTTGATATTTAATCATACTATAGTAATAATGAAACATTACTTCAAAATAAATCTACTAATATTTATAGGCATATAAAAGAGATGTTTTAACCATATCTGTCATCAGATACAAGATGATAAAATAGATCTTAAATCCTCACATTATGATCCATAAACATATACAATCAAAAAGGAATGGATAAAAACATGCTAGCATCCTTGTACAATATCTGTGTGATTCAACATTATCAGCAGCATTATTGTCATTATAAAAATATTTTTTCTATTTCTGATGTATTCATTCTCTAACTCACATGGTTATTCACTCCACTAGGATAGACTAAAATTCTTCTGCTTATTCCCCTGAGTAATTCCTGTAAAAGTTCAATGAACATTCTGCCTAAGGCCTAGAGGTCAATCTTGGACCAGAGGCTTTCTACCTGTTATATTTTATTCTTCCCATATGATTAAACCACTTCCACTTCTGATCACATAAAGTAGTGATACACCTCCATTACACCACTGATAAAACATAATCCATTGTTTTTAACAAGTTGAGGGATACTTACACTAACAATATATACTTCAATTAGCCTTTGGGCTATCTGGATTTCCAATCCTTCTGATGTTATGGTGATTCATAGCCATAATATAGTCAGAAAGATGCTTTTATTATTATTATTATTACCATTAATATTGTTCATATAAATTGTATAACACTTCACAACTAACAAAGAACCTTCCTTACAAAGCAATAGAAAGTAGAGACTTTGGTTCAAGTAGCAATGAGAAGGCATAAACATCTCAGCAAAGACCATCAAAAGTAATGAATAAGATGACTCAAGAAAAAAGATTGATACTTTCTTCCATCTATTAAAAGTCTGAGGATAATCAAAGGTCGGACTCAGGCAGGTATGATACTTCTAATCCAGGACTGGAATGAAATGAGACATTAGTGGACCATTTAATAGTTAGTAAATGGTTAATTATTTGGTTTTAGCATGAAAAATATACTTAGTAAAAGCACTGGTTCACACAAACACAATTTGCCCCATGTCTTTACAGAAACATGCCTACTTAACAGAACATAATACTCACAAAGTATTGGGATTTCCACCAATACTGACTCCTTTGCTGGCATCTTCTGTACACTTAGGTGACCATTAAACCATACTAACTACTAAAACTTAATTCCCTGGACCCTTCAATTATCAGATACAGTTTTATTGACTTATAAAATAAGAGGGAAAAAAAGCTAGCCTGATCTATATGGCAGGGAACCTGTCAATACTGCATTTGCCACAAAAGTACTTGAAGAGGAAATGCACCAGGGGAAGCAGAAGGCAATGTGGATTCTGGTAGCAAGATCTAAAAAGCCAAGATCTAGAGCAAAACAACAGAGCAAGGTGAACCTGAGCCTGGAATACTCTGACATTAGATATGAACCCATGTTCATTGACTGCAAAGTCAGTTTTTTGGGGGGTTTTTTGCATTGTAAAATAGATTGGAAAAGAAGTAAGTTTGAGTAGAGAAAGATAATGAATTCTTTTCTAGGCATACTGAGTTTGAAACTCAAAGGATAATGCAAAAACTCAAGAGATGGTCTATTTATTTGAATTCATCAAAAGTAGCTTTGTACTTTCCCATTGTACCCCCTTGCTAGACAGTGCAATGGATAGAGCACTAGGCTTGGAATCAGGAAGACTCATCTTCAAGAGTTTAAAACCAGACTTAGACATAGCCTAAATCCTCGCTTATATAAGAAGAAACAAAGACATATATTGAATGAATAGACCAGACCAAGGTCACACAATTAGTAAATTAAACAAACAATATTCTCTCTCTCTCTCTCTCTCTCTCTCTCTCTCTCTCTCTCTCTCTCTCTCTCTCTCTCTCATATGTATGTATATATATATGAAAATCTTCCTCCCCCATATGTACATATGCACATATGTCTGTCTCTCTCCCCATACCCCATGTGTATATACACGTGTCTGTCTTTCATGATCCCTGACTCTGTTTCTCTCTCTGCCCCCCTCCCCATGTATATATACACATATATCTGACATCTCCCATCTCTCTCCACACCCCATCCCATGTGTGTATATACATGTCCGTCTGTCTCCTCTCTCTCTCTCTCTCTCACACACACACACACACAGTTTCTCTTCTCCATTTCTTTCTGTCCTTCTCCCTTTATATGTATGTACATAACTATATACATACTATACTTACTTCCACAAATACATATATAAACATATATGGAAAAAGATCAGATGTATGTGTGTATAATAGTTTTTTAAATTTTTTAAAAGACTAGGATAAATGTTGGAAAGAATTTGGCTGAATTGAAATAAAGGGAGAAGAGAAATGATTCTGTTATTATAGTCTAATATAGACCTCCTGGAATGAAGAAGGGATTAGATCAGAAGTGATGAGAAAAGATTTTTTTTATTATGATTTTTTTCAAGACATGATACACACCACCCCACACCCAAGATAATACAAATGGACAATGAGTTGGGTTCAGAAATGAGGGGAAAGAGGTAATTCAACTGGATTGCTTTCAGGAAAGTATAAATCTCCTTTAAAAACTTTACATTCTCTCAAGCATAAGTACAGATATTTTTAATACCAATACTTTACCAATGTCAAAATTGTGAAAAATGAAACACAAGGGTCACTGAAGAATTGAAAATGAGTGCCATAGAGGGCAAAGGTGGGAGGAAAGGTTGTGCTAGATGACATTTCAAGTCTCCTCAAGCTCTAACTCCTATGACCTATGCCAGAAAACTTTACACAAATCTCTAAAATAAGATTACCATCCCTTTGTGTTGTCAAAGATCTGGGCCTCCTTAGTGCCTGATGTGGTCAATTCCATTGGACCCTGAGGGAGAGGAAAATGTACTAAACTCACATGCCTATGGTGCTTTAAGGTTTATGAATATTTTTCTCATAACAATCTATGAAAATATGGTATGCATATTAATCTCCCCATTTTAGAAATGAGGCAACCAAAGCTCTTAAAGTTGTTATCCATGAACAAACTGTATGCGCTGGTATTTGAATGCAGTTCTCTTGACCAAGGCAGATACTATCCACTATCAAAGAAGGGTAAAAGACAAAAGCTATTCTAGATGCAGGAAGGGAATGAGAAAAGGTCCAGGACATAAAGTCTAGAGCAGTGGCTCTTAAACTAGTGTCTGGGGGTTCCTGAAAAACCCCAAGACAATTTCAGAGAATCTAAAAGGTCAGGATTGTTTTCACAATACTAAGATATTTTAATTTTTAATATAGTAAATATTACAGTTAAAATATACATAAATAAAATTTTTAGGAATGTAAAAGGAGCTAAAACCACAAAGTTTGAGAATTTCCAGTCCAGAGGATGGCAAAGAGTTCATGCTAGCTATCAGTTAGAATAATCAGTAAATCAACAAGAATTTATTGATGTCTCCTACCTGCCAGGTATTTTGGGAATACAAAGAAAGGCACAAAACAGTCCTTTTCTCAAGGACTTTTCATGCAGTCTAATGGGGAAATGGCATGAGGATGAGCAGAAAGGCTAGTGTCAGAGTTTTGGAGAGGAATGGAGGCTGAGAAAAGGTCAGTTTCACAACATAAGAAGAAATTAATATAACATGAAGGTAAAAATGTAGAATGGGTTCAAATTGGTGCAAGTCAGATGACCTGTAAGGCCTAAGTCATTTTCAAGGAAAGCTTACTTCCTCTTCCAATTGCTCCTTGAGACACTTAGAACCAAAGTTCTATCCAATCCATCATCCTGCCCCCCCCAAATTTATATTCTTCCTCTGCCCCTTTAAAAAATAGGTCCTCATCAGGCTAAAAAAGTCAGAAGATAAAAGTTGGGAAGGATCGTTAGAGAAGGGCAAACATGAATGCTAAGACATAATGATTTCATGAAAATTAGGTCATGATAAATGTTATTTTTTTAAGGTATCTACAATGTCAGAGGAATGCTGAAGAGATAATTTCTCAACATTTTTGGCAAAGCATTTGACTCTCATTATTAAATAAATAATAATAATTATTATATGCCACATTTATATAGCAACATTACATGCTAGTTTTATGTAAGAGGTTCTACAAATATCTCATTTGATCCTCACAACAAGCCTGGAACCAGAAAGTAGGTCCTATTATCCCCACCCCTCCAATTATACAGAGGGGAAAACTGAAGCTGAAAGGGGTTGTTAAGTACTTTACCCATTCTCACACAACTAGTAAATGTCTGAGGATATATCTGAATTCAGGTCTTTCTAATTCCATATATGAGGTCTATTCACTGAGTCGATGTTTAATGGAAGTTTTGTAGAAAGGCAGAATGATATGGAAGATCAAAAGTACCAAACTCACCAAACACTCCTCAAGAGTAAGAGGGGAAGGGAAGAGTGTTGGTGGAGGAGATGGGGGGATTAATATTAAGAGGTGAATGGGAAATAATAAAACAAGTAAAAATACAATACAAATATGTGTATATACACATATTGTTAATTTGTGGCCTTCTAATTCAATATGTGACTACAAGAATTTTATTTTTATTTTCTTGACTCCACTATGATATGTTAAAGTAACATTTAGTTGCATTCAGAATTGGCTGAATAATAGATCCAAAGAGAAATAATTAATGGTACCTATTATGACAAGACCCCAAGGATCTGTCTTTGTACCTATGCAATTTTATTATCATCAATGACTTCTATGAAATATAAATGATCTGCTTTCCCAATATTGTGCTGACATAAAACTGGAAGGTAGCTGATATGGTAGAAGGCAGAGTAAAGATACGCAAACATCTTATATAGGTTAATTCACATTAGTAGATTAAATTCATTCATTTCTTTAAGAAATATTCGATGCATTCTACATAAAGGTACCTATCAAGTTCTAGAAATATAAAGACATAAAAATTTCTTGAATATTAACTCAAATAATAATGTGACAAAAAATAGAAGAGTCCTTGCCCTCAAGGAGCTTGAAGTCTACTAGAGGAAACAGCATAACAAAGTCAACAAAATAACTAGGTGGTAACAAAAGAATCCATGTAAGATAGAATGTGAATTAATACTTGAAGAAATGTAGGCATTTAAAAAAGAGGAGTTGACAAAGGAGAGGAATTATAAGCACTGCAAGACAGATCATGCAAATGCATGGAGGGAAATAGAATTGCATAGGGCACAAAGAAAGTAATGACTTTTTTTAAAAAATCTGAAAATATAGCTAGGTAGAACAGTGATTTGGGATTTTGAGTCTGGAAAATCTGAATTCAAAGCCTGCCTTAGACACATGGTAGCCATGTGACCCTGAGTCTCCAGCTCAGTTTCTTCATCTGACCTCTCCAGGTTGTTGTTTTAAGAATGAAAAAAAAAGGATTAGCCTTTAATTCACAGATTGCACAAGCTACTACAAAAGGTTTACAAGTTAGGTTCTATGGAAAAGCAGTTATTTAAAAAGTTTCAGGACTGCTGTGAACTAAAGGGAAAGACTTAAAGGACAGGATGATTAGTGGAGCTGAGGAAAAGACTGAAGTGAAGGCAGGAAACTACTGACCCCTAAGGAGGGAGAGTAGCCATGTGAGAATCAAATTTAGGTACTTTATTGAGAAGAAGATGACTTTCTAAGAAGATAATGGAGTTAAACAAAGTAGAGACAGTTGGGGGGAGAATAACAAAGGGAGAGTAAGTCAAGAAAATAAGGAAAAGTGGGAAAGGAAACAGTGATTGGGCTTAGATCAACACAGATCTAGTTGCATGGAGCTGGGACCACATGGGTCCAGCCTGGAGAAAGCAGCTGCCCAGCCAAATCACATGAGAAAAAGAGGTGATGAGGAAATAATGACTCCTTAAGTAAATTTTCTGTGATAGGAGGAGGTCTACCACCTGGTGTAGATGTGATCCTTAGAAGTGGTTTAATGCCTGAAGCAAGGTACTGTCCACCTTCATGCTTAGCCTTTAGTGCCTCCTGAGCAGGCTTGCTTCTACTGTGCATGTTGCTGCCCCAAAGACAGGGCAGAGACCGTGTGACCACCCACCAGGACCAGACAAGGGGGTTATTAAAGGTGATTTTCACAATGCAGGAAAATTACAAAATGGGTTTCTAATATAAATAAGTGACAATATTCCTCTTGGCCCAGACTCCCCTGTTTCATGAAGATGGTGGTAGATGATGATGATGATGATCATGGCAGTGGAGGTGATGACAAATATAATGATATCAGATTAGGAAGAACTTCACATGCCAAATGAAGGAATTTGCATTTGATCCTGAAGACAATAGGAAGTCATTAAGTCTTCTTAAAAAACTAGGACTCTGCTTTAAGAGAATCATTTTGGCAGTTGGTGAAGATGGAAGATCCTGGAGGCAGGGAGAGCAACATGCAGTCATAAACTAGGGTGCCGCCAGGGTTAGTGGAGAGTGGGGTTTGAGATGGTACAGAAGCAGAGTCAACAAGACATCACAAAAGGAGGAACTGCCAGTCAGAATAACTGATGCAGAGTAGTCATTACAGAGAGAGGTACAGTGTCCAAAACTGAAGAGGTCGAAGTTCAATAACTTAAATTAGAGTGTTGGTTTGAAATGATAGGGACAATATGTACAAAAAGGAAAGGAGGAGGGGGAGGGGGAGGGGAAGGGGAGGGAGGAGGGGGTAAGGGAACGAAGAATCTTATTCCATACTGAACCCTAGCTCAGAACTCAACAGAAAGACTAGTTTGTCAACTAAGAATATGCCCTATGTAGATACTGTTGAAGGACAGTAACTTGCACCCAGAATTGAAAAAAGGGAAGAGAGAGGAATTCCTCTATAGTGCTTACAACCCCAAGCTTCATCCTGAAACAAGACGACTCTAGTATTTAATATCAATAGTCTTCTGATACTGCTATGTTGGTTATGAATCACAGAATAACATTATTAATTGATTATTTAAGACTTTTCTCCCCTTTTAACAAGGAGAGAGTGGGATAAAGAATATAGTTAAGAAACACTATATATACTATTGAGTTAAATTTATATTTTGATTAGTTTTGCAGAACTGCCTTTTTTTTCTTTTTTTCTTATTTTGTTATAAGGGATGGCTCTATAATTAGGGAGAGAGAAGGGACTTATTGGGAAATAAAAATATTACAAAAATTATTTTTAAAAAACACAGCATTTTTAAATAGAACAGGTAGAGTTTTACATTTAGCTAGGCTGATCCTTGGTCAAAAGGAAGAACTTTATCTCTAAACATTAGGTCAAAAGGAAGAAATTTATCTCAAAACTTCTCTAAGTTGTTAGTATAGACATATTTGAAGAATTAATGTCACTTTCTTAGCATAATGAGGCATAAGAAGAAAACTTTAGTGGAAAAATTTGTAGACAATATAAGAAACTTACTGAATTGGACTAAAAGCTCTTAAAAATCTTTCAGATACATAAATCCCTAAACTAAATAATAACAAAGCCATATGTTACCATAATTTGAGATAGGAACTATTATACAATGAGCAAACACAACAGCTTACTGTTATTATTTTGATTCATTAAAAATAAAATCATCTTATGAGATGACTATGAATGTTGATTTTTTCTTTTGCATTTAAAAAAATTTCATATTTCCCCTGTGTAGAAAATTGTATTTTCTTTACACGGTTGTTTTCAATGCCTTGAACTTCATAAAAATATAATATTAGCAAATGAAAACAAATATATATACATATTTTATAATGAAGAATTTTCTGTTTCATGTATTAGAAAACAATATGTTTTCCTCATTAGAAGCGCCAATATAAATGCTCTAAACCATGAAATTACCTTTGAGCCCTTCTTGAAATAACCAGTTCACAAACAAATGATCCATGCAAAGGAAAGAGCAGATTAAAATAATAAGGCTAAGTTACATTTTCATTTCAGGATTTTTTTTTTAATGTATGAAAGAAAACATTGTTATTACTACAGAACTGACATCTAAAGCAGGTAGATTCAATTGCAATAGGACATAATGCACAATGGAGTTGGACTGGATAAAATCATGTAAAAATAGGATAGTTCATGTTTGTAAGCATTATGAAGAATTCATCTTTACAACAAATTAACTCAAGGGGCAAAAAACTCATTTTAAGGGCTCTAGTTGCAGAACTGCTTTGAAAGGAAATAGTAGATACCTTTAAAGTGAAAATAGTATTGGAGAGGAAAACACATTTACATTTTTTACTAAACTCACTTCAATCTTTCTACTATCTAGAAATTAGCATGCTAAGGAAAGTGGAAAAATTCCCTTTAAGGTTATAGGTGATATTTGGGCAGGTTACTAGCTAATACCATGAGTTAACAAATATTTCTAGTGAAACCTTGTACTAGAATGAAGAGAAAAATGAACTCAAAAGCTGTACTTTGATAGGTGGTTTTCATGAATTGCTATAATAACAAATGAATTTTTTTAATCTAGAACAAATAATTAAGTTAATAAACCTTTCTGTAGTTATATTAGATAAATCACCAGATAACAGATATACAGCTGTTACTGGGTTCATTGTCCAAACACGTATTCAAACTAATGATGAGGTCCTGGCTAATTGGTAACTTCACTGATCTGAACCTCAGTTTTATCATCTACAATAGTGAAAATAACAATTCAAAGAATCAATGTGTATAAAGTGTGTTAAAGTCTTTGCTAACATTAAAAAGGACTGCATAAACAATAACATGAACTGCAATTATTAGTGATTGAGGTAGGATTTGAAGTCAGTTCTGCCACTTCCAAAATCAGTACATTTTCGACAATTTACTAAAGAGGCTTCAACCTGGCAAAGTTCACAGTATTAAAGGAGTACCACCTAATTTACAAAGTGAGAAAGGATGAGTATTACGACTAAATAGTTAATGTAAAAGTAGGAATCAATATCAAAGGGAAAATAAACCAAAAAGATAAGTGTCTGAAAGGGAAGGAGGATCAAACCAGAAATTATAACAAGATGCAAAAAGGATAGAAAAAAAAAGACAAGGTCTAAAGTGTCTTGGGGAAAATACAGTTAATATGATGAGAAAAATGCCTCTCATATGGAAGTGGAGGTTCAATGTACTTAGTAAGATTTCAAGCATTAGGGGTAACAGGCTTTACAAAGGCACAGAAATAGGAGGTAATATTATTCTTAAGTACAAACTAGGTGAGTTTGATTGGATTATAGAGTAAATATAGGGTAGTAATACATAGAAAATCTGGAAGGACAGATTAAAGTCAGATCATAAAGATAAAGAGGTATTATATATGATCCTAGAAAAAAGCTTAGCTTTTTGAGGAGAAAGGGGGAGGAAAGGAGGGAGGCAAGGAGTGACTGGAAAGGGGGAAAGGAGGAAGGGGGAAAAAGGGAGGTGAAGAGAAGGAAGAGAAAAGAGAAAAAGGGAAAAGAAAGAATAAAGAAGAGAAGAAGGAAGGAAGGATAATTAAAATTTTGAAAAAGTCTGAGATTATACCCATTTCTCTCAGCCTAGTCAAAGAAACAGAGAGAGAGATATCTTCACATATTATTTCTTTAAGGTCAAGACTAATTGCTAAGAATCTATGAATCAAAATCTCTCATTTTCTTTGTATTATTCCACATTACTTTGTAGAATTATTGAGCACATTCTTAATTCCATCAACCATTATCACAATTCCACCATTTATTATTCCCAATTTTTTATATCATTGTCAATTTCTTAGTGTCAGATGATATGTCAGAGTTGGTATAATGTGCACTTCTCATACTGGTAGTGATCTGATCCCTGAGGCCCTACTGTCCTGAATGGTGACTTCTTATACCAGACAATTATTTCAGGATAGATTCAGACTCAGACCCAGACACGATGTTTCACTTTATGCACCCGTCTTAGGATGCCTGCTCCTCAGTCCTGCCAACTGGATTGTCACACAGACATTCCATGGAAAACTTTCTGGTCTGGGGTCTGACTCTCCTCAGTGCTGACTATCCCTCCCATTCTACTATCCCAAGACAGGCCAGACAAACCTGTGTCACTTCTGCCAATTCTTCTCTGACCACATTCTGTACAATCTTACCAACTGCCATGCCACCTTTGACCCCTACTTCCTCTCTGCCCCCCATTTTCCAATTCTAGAATCATGTTCAAGTTGTCCCTACAATGGCACCTGGTTGGAGAATTGCTCTTCCCCACAGCATCGCTCTCTACTCTTATAAATCATAAATCCTCTCTGGAGCAACATGACCCTCCTTGGTCACTACTCTCCAATGAGTTTTATTTCCAACTATAAGAACAAAGATAGATTTGCCTTTTGCTTTTGTCTACTCATCCAGTGCTCAGTACATAGCAATAATAGTCACTTAATAATAGTCACTTTTTCATGTCTGACTCCAGTAAATTCGTCATTTTTTTATATTATTGTTAAATAAGGTATCATTCTTCTTTTGAGAATGTTTTGTTCTTATCCTTTGATCAGAGGGTCAGGAATACAGCTTGGAGGTTGAAGGAAGGTAAGGCTGGCATGACTATTTTCCTAAAAATAGAGAATCTAAAAAGAAACTGCCAATTAAGGGGAAGAGACTAGAGGAACAGAAAGCATAATAGAGAAAGTCCAGTCTCAAGATTACCGGAAGGTATTAATTTATTTGCTTAAGCTGTTCTTTATTTTTAGTGACATTTTTAAATTATACCTTTACAGCAATTGAGTGTAAATTGTTTGACTGACTTTTGAATATTTTTGGTATTTTGTGATGACAATTTTGGATGAGAATTCCCTTTCTAAGAAGTAAGGAAATAAGTATTTATGAAATGCATATTATGCCAGGAATCATGGTAAATGCTTAATAATCATTCTCTCATTTGACCCTGATATCAATCCTAGGAGATCGGTCCAAGTAGTAATAGTCACTTAACAAATGTTATTTCATTTATTTCATTTATTTTCATGTATTTCATGTATTTTCATGTATTGCATTTCACAGATGAGGAAGCTAAAGCAACCAGAGGTTAAGTGTCTATTGATTCAAACAGCTACAAGTTTCTGAGGCTCAATTTGAACTCAGATCTTCCTGACTCCAGGTCCAATGCTTCTATCTATTCCATCTAGCTCAATGAATTACCTAATTGATTTTAATTATTATACAGAAATGCTAATTTCTGAAGGTTAAATTTTAAACTTATAACTTTAATCAATTGTCTCAATTATTTTCTTCATTGATTCCCTAATATTTTCTAAGTAAATCATTATGTCATCAGTAAATAGATTTATTAGGTTTGTCTCCTCTGTGTTTATGGTAATACCTTCAATTATTTTCTTTTGACATATGCCTCTTGCTGGTATTGCTAGAAATATGCCAAATAATATGAGGGAAAGAAGATGTCTGGGCTTTACTCCTGTATATATGGAAAAATCCTATAGTGATTTCCCTTTGCATATAATGTTGGCTTTTGGTTTTATTTTTGAAAAAAAAAAGAAATTTTTATATCTATATTTTGTCAGAGGGAGGGTAGTAATACTGTAAAATGTTAGCCATCAAAGCAATCTGGCACTGAGTAAGAAATGGAGTGTTTGATCAATGGAAAAGATTACATATACAATATATAAAAGTAGACGATCACAAGAACCTAATGTTTGACAAACTAAAAGATCTATGTCATTGGGGCATGAAATCACTATTCAACAAAAACTGCTAGAGAAACTAGAAAAAAGTCTGACTGCAACTAGATAAAGACTAACATCTCATCCCACAAATCAAGAGAAGTTCAAAATAGATACATTGTTTAGAAATAAAAGATAGTATCATAAGCAGATGGGGACAAAGGGAAAAAATTATCTGTCAGATTTATAGACAGCATAAGAATTCATGACAAAATGAGAAAAGCTCATGAGAGATAAAACGGATAATTTTTATTACAACAAATTTAAAAGGGTTTGCACAAACAAAACCAAAACAGCCTAAATTGGGGGGGAAATTTTTTGCATCAAGTTTCTCTGATAAAGGTCTCATTTTTCAATTAAGTAGGAAACTTGCCAACATTTATAAAAAATAAGAGCCATTCCCCAGTCGCTAAATGGTCAAAGAATATGTACTAGCAGTTTTAAGAAGAAATCAAAGCTATCAACACATATGGAAAATATACCCTAAATAACTAATAATTATGAAAATACAAATTAAAACAACTCTGATGTACCACCTTATACCCATCAGATTGGCTAATACGATGGAAAAGAAAAATTACAAATACTGAAGGGGGATGTGGGAAAACAAAGACACTAAGGCATTTTTGGTAGAACAATGAATTGATCTGACCATTCTGAAAGACAATTTGGAATTATGTCCAAAGGGCTATTAAACTGTGCATAATGTATGACCCAGAAATTCCACTGTCTGTATCTCAAAAAATTCAAAGGAAAAAAAACTCATATACACAAAAATATTTATAGCACTTCTTTTTTTGTGGTGGCAAAGAATTAAAACTGAAGGAGCATCCATCAATTGGAAAATGGTTGAATAAGTTATGGCATATGATTGTGATGGAGTAATATTGTGCTATAAGAAATGATGAGGCAGCCGATTTCAGAAAAACCTGTTAAGACTTAGATAAGCATATATAAAGTGAAGCAAGTAGAACTATAAGAACATTGAATACAGCAAAACAATATTGTGATGATAATCAACTGTGAAAGACAGCTATAGAGATTCAGGATAGTTCCAAGGTACTCATGATAAAAAAAAAAAAATGTTTTCTACTTACAGAAAGAGAGAACTGATGAACTCTGACTGCAGACTGAAGTATATTTTCAAAATTTATTTTTCTTACTTTTTTTATTTATAACATGACTTGCAAAGAAAGATGCTTTGCATGACTTCATATGTGATATTATGTTTCTTGTCTTTTTTATGAGTGGAGAAAGAATAGGAAAGGATTTGGAATTGAAAATAAAAATTAAAAATTAATCAAAATAAGCTGTTTTTCCACATTTAGCTTTTTTCCCTCCATTTTGAGAATAATTGGGTATGAATTTTCTTTAAAAGTTTCACTGAATCCTCCTGCAAATTCTCTAGCTTCCCTGTGACACCTCTTTGCCTCTCAACTCTATCTGCTATGATACTTAGCTACTTCTCAAATTATGTGATTCTATAATAATCAGGTGATACTTTCCCCCTAATTTTTAAGATTCCTTCTATTTTTAGGCTTTCTATTATTTACTTCAATATTTAGTTGATTAATGATATATTTTCATTTTATCCTATGTTTTCAAGGATATAAGTAGGGATATGTGTTCTTCTGAGAAATGTTTTAACTGCTTCCCCCCAAAATATGGCATATTGTCTTGGCATTATCATTGTCTTTCACTAAGTTACTAATTATTTCTGTAATGTTCTATCTCTATCTCAGTTTTAAAAGATTTTGTTGTTGTTTTTCAAATGAAATCCGTTTTCTTTTTTAAGTCAATACTAGCTGAAACTATTCAAAATGCAATCTTGCTGCCACAGGCTTCTCTTTCCCCCTTCACTGTTTGATCCCTTTTATCCTTAATATGCTGTAAAACAATGAGTAAACAATTATTTATTAATTGTTTACTACAGTTTATACCACACACAGTGTTTAAGCGACAAACTTTAAAATGCAAACTTTCTGTAGAGGGGGAAAGGTTTATTGTTTGAGATGATCTGTAAATTCTTTGAAACAGTGCACTATTTTTTGTATTTGTTTTTTTATTATATTATTATTTTGGTTTTCTAATCTGTACATTCTTCTAAAAGATTTTTTGATCCTTAATTTATCAATATGAATCATATCTTTCAGATCAATGACTTTGGCTTCTATATAGATCAAATGTTCTTTTCAAACTACTAATTTTTTCAACTTTTCCTTTGGGAGACTTCATTATACTTCTGTGGTTTTGCATTCCAAATCTGGTTATCTCTCACTTTTTTAGGGAAAAAAAAACTCCAACAAGGATTAATTTTTTTTCTAGTATACTGAGTTTTATTATTGAACTGAAAAATATGTTCTTTGACATTCATTGTTAATTCTTCTCAATTAATTTTATTTTTCTTTTGAATCATCCTGGAATTTTTTTGTTTTTCCCTGATTCCATACTCTTCAATTTTTCATCAAGCCTAATCTCACATTCAATTTTTTTGTAACATAAGTTAAGGGAACTTTGTAATCTTTTTAAGTACTTATTTATTATTCATCTTTCCTTCTATTTTGAGGATCCTCTCTATTGACTTATCTGTTTGTGCTCTGAGTTTCTATCAAGTTGTTTTCTTCTTTACATTGTTGGTGTTTCATGCATTTTCCTTTATATTAATTACCTAATCACTCTCTATTTGATTTCTTCCCCACTGCTGTAGAAACATTATAGTATCTAGGCTGCAAAATTGCCACATTCTCCCCCCCCACCCCCCACCCCCGGGGAGATTTATACTGGCCTTGTCTCTTCCTTTCACCTGATAATTGGGTTTTATTCCATTTCACTCTATGTCAAGGAGGCTGTGCATATGCATTGAGACCCTATATCAGTTCTTCTCTTTCAACTTTTATCATTTCTTCTTTTGCCTGGCTGAATTAGCACCCATCTCCTTCACAAAGTTAAGAGAATCAGGGAATCTGATGGCTAAAGAAAGAAGTGTATAGTTTAGGGGTTCTTAACTAAGAAAGGAAGGAGGAACAAATACCCTCTCCCAAGTCTCTGTCATTTGTTGTGGGGTGAGAGGCAGGGAGGGGCAAGTGTATTAGAAAAATCTCTACAGCACACAGGGATTCTATTGTGGTCCCTAGGTATAGGGATTAGTTTCTGCCAGTTTTCAAAGCCAGGTTAGGAGTAGGTACATGGGTGGCCAAAGTGAACGAAGTGAATGCTATAAGAATTCGTGTTTCCCAGTGTTCACTTATAAGATATTAATCTGTCACACTTCTTTCTTCTGTGTTAGATGGATTGAGTTAGAATTGCTATATATTTCCTTATCTACATGGAAGCCATTTACACTATCATGCTCTTGAGGCTTTCTTATGCAGGTACATCCCTTCACCCCACAAACTTCTCAATATGAGTGATATCATCACTGCTATAGTTCTTTCCTTTGATTGGACATTTCCTGCTATAACTTCCATCTTATTCAACATGTCCAAGACCTTCTCTGCTCACTGCTGCCTTCTCTGGGTTCCATTCCCAACTCTCAGGATTTCTTTCTCCACCATTCCTCCATACAGACACCCACCACCACCACTACCACCACCACCTTTCCACTTCCTTTTTGTGTGCTGTTTTCCAATATCAAAGTTTTAAGAGTAGGGACCATAGTTCTTTATGTTTCTATTTTTATCTCCAAGGCCTAGATTATAATAAATGCTTAACAAAAGCCTACTGACTTGTGGACTACATTTAGCATATATTTACTTGGTAAGGGAAGAGGTTTGAAGCAATCTGAACTTGGAAAAATATTTTCGGCCCTAATCTAAAGAGATGATTCTTAAGGTATCTGAAAAAGGGGGAAATTTTCAAAAGAATGGGGAAAAAAATCTGACTTTATTCTAAATAAGAAAGACAATGGAAATGGCGATAATTAAAGAAATCCTAGACCCCTGGAAGACAGCTAAGTGGCTCAAGAGCATGGACCTAGAGTCAGGAAGGTCTAAATATTGCCTCAGATACTTATGAGCCCTATAGAAACCTAGCCAAGTCACTTCAACAGCAATAACTAATTATTCATTGCCCTTTTTCTCATCTGTTATATATTTTATAGACTAACCTTATATACAAATGCATATCAAGGGCTTTCTTGATGAGAGTAATAGAAAAATAAAAATGAAGAATAATATCAAAATCAATATTCTATAGCAGGCACATCTTTGCCATCAGACAACTCACTTGAGTTTAAAAATACAAAATTCCATTGTGTTTTTTAATACAAAGAAGCACTTAATTTTTCAGAACAAAAAATGCTACCTTTAAGATCTCTTCCAATAGTGTCCATCATGCATAGGTCAAATTGCACAATATTTTATGAAAGATGTTACAGAAGAAATTACTTTGTTCAAGAAGCTCTTGACTTTCCATCAGCATCTCTGCTTGGATTGCAGGGAACATCACACTATCTGATTCCCACAACCTTTTTAGCTTCCTTTTGTTTGTTGTCTTCTCCCATTAAATGGTAAACCCCTCAAGAGTAGAGACTCTATTTCTTAATTGTAGAGAATAATCCACAGTACCTGAGACATAGGAAGTACTTAATAAATGTTTAATGAATTGAATGGAATTAAATTAATCACTGATCTCATGATAGGCTTAAAATGAGAAGATATATACTTGTAAATGATGTTGCCATAGTCACCGAGGAGATCTAGCATAAAGCTGAACTCAAAGAGGTATTCTTTATATAGGGTGAACTCCTCCAGATGCTCCTGTTTTAGGATACTGTAATGCTTCTATCAAACCAGAAAAGTAGCACTGATTCCTGAATGTTACATATTTGCCTAATTATGCATAGAGGAAAAGCCTAGTGAAGAAAAATGGGGATTGCCTTTACTTTTATTTGCAGTGAGCCAGACAACCTGTAAAACTATGTATTTAGTAGGGATCAAGAACTGGCATTTTGGGATCTGTAGTTCATACATACATGATCTCTCACAACACTCAGAGTGATTTTAAGGGTTACAATCTTTGTGCCAGAAGCAGGGCTTATATAGAGGGAGACAGAGAGAAGAGAACTCTGAAAGAAGAAGGAGGGAGATGGCATCAACAGCCTCATCTGTGACTAAATGAGACAAATTGGGAAGTGTCACTGGCAGGGACAACAGAAAAGAACCTAAAAGGAAAGCAAAACTATGGCAGAAAAAGGGAGACCACAGAGTCAGGTGCAATTATACAAGAATTTAAATTGGGGAAAAGTACAAACCTCTGTCTGAATCCTAGAAATTTTCTTAATTGGGAGCTCTGAGCTCCTTGTTATTTTACTACAAATGTTTCATCTTAAATAAATTCCATAAATCAACAGAGAAAGGGACCCCATGGACATGAGGGCTTATCATATTGCCTCTAGGCTAAAAAATGAGCTAAGTGTTTTTACAAGGGTGGTATGATGGTGGGTGGCAAATCATATCTGTAGAAGTGAAAGAAGGCTGGCTGGAGAGGAGATGGTGGTCATTAAAGAAATTCCACACTGTAAACAGCCTCCCTGGAAGACAGGTAGTTGGAGGGCATAGACATATAGTCAGAAAAGTCTAAATATGGCTTCAGACACTCACAAGTCATAGAACCCTAGCCAAGTCACTTCAATATGCTTGTCTTAATGGAAAGAAATGCATATTCCTGTATCTCTTGCCAAGAAAATCCCATGGACTCTATGGTCCAAGGAGATCAGAGGCAAGGTCTGAGAACAATAGTACAGACTGGACAAATATTGGAAATAAACAATAAGAAGGGGTTCAGAAAAGAAGAAAAAGAGAGTAGGCAATTGGGAGATTTCAAATTTCTTTTAATGACATCAGGTTATAAATTTCTTTTGATGATATCAGGCTATCCCTGAAATAGTGACACACTTTTTAGTATTGGAATATAAATTCCAACAGGTCCCAAGAACCTGGAAGGGATTAAAAGATTCATTAAATAATGGTGGTAGAAATAAATGGACACACTTCTTTGTTCTTTGATTTAAATAAATAGTATATAGTAAATGGGTGTGTATCATTTCTCCATTATGAATAATAGTTAGTCCTTGGTTCGGGATAGAAATTATCTATCTATATTGAAAATGTCTATCTCCAAGAAAGTACCATATTCCTATGTTTTCTACTGTCTTATACGAATGTTGTATTTGGTCAAAAGTTTTTCTCCTATTGGTAAAATGTGTTTTCAATTATTTTTGTTGTAAATATGGCCTATTATGTTTATGGTTTTCTTATTAATGAACCAATGCCAGCATTTCTGATATGAATCTAACTTGGACAAGTCAATACTGGAGGGGTGAAAATTAGACTCTAAAAGTTCCTAAACTATATACATGTTTTAACTCAGTCATATACACCAATATTAAGATTATACCCTAAGGAGGTCAAAGAGAGCTAGTGAAAGGACAAATAGACCCAGCATGTTTATTTATAGCAGTACTTGTTGTAGCAAAGAACTAGAAGCAAATGACCATCAACTGGGGAATTATTAAACAAATTAGGATATATGAATGCAATTAAATTATATTATGCTACAAGAAATGACAGATTCCAAGAAACATGGGAAGATTTGTAAGAAATGGTAAAGAGTAGAATGAATAGAATCAGGAAAACAATTTATACAATGATCACGATAATAATACAAAGAAATAAAACTCACTAAAGATTTTGGACATCCAAATAGCATTCCTGCCTCTCTGGGTTTCTCTATCCTGCTACTGCATCCTCCTAACCCTGGAAAGTCACAAAAATTGCAACTGGGACTTGATTAGAGAAAGAGGGTGGGAAGGGTCAGAAGTGGATGAATTGGTAGGGATAAATAAGGATTTGATTCAAGGGAATGAAAAGTCACATGGCTTATATTCTCTCAGCCTCTTTGGTCTGGTTTGGAAGGTTTTATGATATCAATATATGGCAGAAATGAAGATAAGTTCCAATAAAATCTTTCAACAACTCGAATTTGTTCCAACAGGATCATTAAGGTACATTTCCAGAATAATGGAAACACTGTAAGATTTACTTATGTAAAATTTCTTCATGAGATATATTGTGGGAACTCACCACTTCACAAGCTGCAACCTTTCCAATGTCCCCTTCCACAAAAATACTTCAAGTTTCTGTAAAGTAAAAGTGCCATATTTGTGTATATCTTCAGGTGTAGTAAGAGAAGTGAGTGGTCTTTACCATTCCTCACTCCTTTCCACCATGGTTTCCAGCCCAAAATCTGGAGTTGTAGTCTGATCTACTTACTTGTGCAGCCTGGGGTGAAGGCAGAGATTGCAGATATGGACATTATTCATTGGAGTAATTATGTATTTCCTAACCATTTAACATACATAAAACCATGCCATCATTTTTATGAGATTTCTTTCATTTTTTTCTGTGTCCCTGATGAAGTTTTGTGAGCATTTTGCCCCAATTTCATTTTCCCCAAAAGTTTTGTGATTTTTATTATGTAATTTTTGTGCTTTTTTGAGAATTCATATGTTGTATTTAGAAGAGAATTGACTATACATAAACTGTACAGTAGGTGGGGGGGGGTAGAAAACTAAAAAACTCCCTATCTGGCTTTACAATACTGATGAAATGCATCAATACAAGACTCTGCAAAGCACTGGCAGAAAAACGATCAAACATAGTACCAGTAAAACAAGCTTATCTAGTCTTTGTCTAGTACTGATAGTATCACTTTCTTAAAGCAAAACTCTATTTATTATCATGCATTAGTTGTGATTCAAGTAACTAAGATGAACATAGATAAGAAGAACAAACCTAGACAAGGTCTGGAGTAGGATTTCTTCAAGCACACAAAAAGTTGAAGAAGTAGTGTGATCGGACAGTCAAATGAACTCTGCCCATTACCAAAAATTCTATACATGCTGGAATCTGGTATGGTGGCCACATTCCCAATGATACCTTAAAGTGCTTAAGGTAGAATGAGTGCATCATTCCTTCAGATGTCCAATACAGCCTGTGGCTCATTCCAAACCACTGTGACTGTGCACACTCTTTGGTGGTCTTGGCAACATATCCCGAAGTGGTAAAAAAAAGAATTTTACTTTTTCAAATTATGAGTACAGATTTAATAAAATGCCAAGTTAATATTTTATAAAAATCAGAGACTACATTAATGAGGACCTAAGTTTCAATTCCAAGCTATTTTTGTGGTTAACTTCCAAAACTATCCAAATAGAAGCTTCAAATGTAATTCATGACAAACCACTGTGTTGCTACTAGACACCATTAAAATTTGCTTACCATTTTAGGTTTCCTTGTATAGACTCTATTGCTGAATGTCAGTCACAAGACGACTCTGCTATAATAACAGACATATAACTTAGCACATATTAGTGGTCTTCAGTGGGCAAATGTTCAAGCATGTTAAGGTTTTAATACAATTATAATTATGTAACACATTCAACCAATTAACCACAAATATGTTGTTTATCTGAAATGCTGCCAAAATTGTGAACTGCAATCAAATAGCATTATACCGCAAAGATATATTTAATCAAAAGAAAGGTCAAAAATAAAAAGGCCAAAGTAAATATTTCTACCTGATTATTATAGTAAAAGTAATAAAAATACTACTTTTTTCTGCAACTCTCAGATTGAAATGTAATACATAGTAACACTACACTAGTAACCAAATCAACATTCCATATATTTACTTGATAAAAATTATACTAAATTAATTTTGATTATTAAAAATATGCTAAGTAAAACCATCAAAGGATATTTATTTTGTAAAATAAAATACTAAAGTATATTACAAATACTGAAATATCAGTTAGCTTAAGACACTATTTTAAAGTATAAATTTTTAATTACTTTCAGTATTTTTTGTAATTCCTTAGTTATAATCTAACTGGGGCAGCTACTGCTAAAACTATACATTTGCTTTGAAAACTGACTAATGTAATTATTCTAATAATTTGCATTTAATAATCATTAAAAACAAAAACCTAGTAATACAAATACTGTCTATACTATTTGTAGTGCTGTAAAAGCAGATTTTGAAAAGTGCCCCTAAATAATTAAGCTACTCCTTTTACCATACTTCCTATATTACAGAAGTCATTTTCCTACAAAGAATCAATAACTCATTCCTTACGTCAGTCATTTTTCTCCATTTAACTGAATGAACGAAAGTCCGACACTGCAAGTTACATTACCTTTGAATTATGTGTGTAATTTAAAATTCAAAGTACTACACTAAGGAGCTTTTTAGACTGACCACTCTACACTCTCTTCATAAATACTGTCCCTTATAGACCTTTCTGACAGATTTACAGAACAACAGTAGTTTCAAAGTTAAAACTGTGATCCCTACAGGAAGGCTTTTCTCTGTAACCAAGCCACAAGAACAATTCTCTTTTTTAAAGAAAGTGAAAAGTATAAGCTGTCATACATCATTTTTGAAGAAAATGTGCTACCACTTTAATGTTCAACTTGTTCCTAATCATGTTAATTTTAATTACAAATAAACACATGGGGAGGTGTTGACATGGTGGCTAGAAGTTTGGCCATCACATGAAAGCATGATTTTTTCATGCTAAACAGATTCATAAGTCTCAATGAGATATAAATAAAGGAAAGCATATATATATATATATATATATATATATATATATATATATATATTAAGCCAGTATTTTTCATCTTATTAGCCATATTGTAAGAGGAATCTTACTTGGGATATCTGCAAAGTTAGTGCATCACAAACTTGAATTTTCATATAAACATCAACCAAAAATGTACTAAAACATTTCTATGAATAAATCAAAGCCATTTCCAACTCAATATGTGAAAACATAAGTCAAACACTTTAAAAAGTCCATTAATTTATGAGATTTACAATTATTTTCTGATAAACTCAAACTTTTAAAATAAGTACCTAACATTGTATGTCTATAGATGTATAAATTATATGCAAATATATATGTGTAAACACATTAAAACTAAAATTGCAATACTTTTTTTAAAAAAAGTATGGAGTTGACAATATTTTATTTCAAATATTACTTATCCATTATGACAATGAGGATGGTCATAGAATTGTTTTCTCTATACAGATGTATCTATAAATTACTTTTCTCTTTGTATAATATGTGAAAATTTTACATTTCTTTGTGACAGCTTTTTTTATTTCATTACAATATCCTTCATAATTACCACAACTGAATTTGCTGTTCTTACTTGTTTGCTCTTGAAAAAGACCTATCAAAAAATTCTCACAGTTCAAAGATTTCTTGAAACCAATTCATGACAAACTACTATCTGTTATCATGACTGTTTTACTTGCAACTTCCTTTTGAAGGAAGTTGTTTCTATAACATGTAATTCTGACACATTTGTCCCTGAAATGTGTGCCCCTGTACCTTCTATTGATATTTCTTGTTTAAGCCTTTTAAATTGTTTAATCTCTTTCTACTGTTTAAAAAATCTCACTAAATTATAATTCCCCACCAAAAAAAATATAGCAGCCAACAATCTTTTTTTAAACTCTATTATCACTAATTCAACTTTTTTATATCCCAGAAGACACTCTTCACTTCAATACTGCCTGAAGCTGTGCAAGAACCAGAGGGGCAGAAGTTGGGCAGCCTGTGCCAGGTACTCTTTACCTTCTAGCCTTCTAGAAGCTCAGCAGGGCTTCCATTTCAAAGTGCTTTCCTCTCCATTTCAGCTCAGCACCCTGAATCTGTTCTCCACCAGCTGCTGATGCTCCTAGTGTTAACAGAGCATTTGTGAGGAGAGCAGAACATCCTGCTGTGTGTTAGTTTTGCATGAGAACACAACTACCACAAATGGGACAAACCCCACAAAGATTTTTTTTAGTTTCCCATACTTGCTTTTATTTCTTTCCTCCAAATTAAGCAAATCAAATAAAATTCAAAGATATTTCCTGATAAAAGATTAAGTATGGATAATCTTGTTTGTGATTTAAAAATAATATAATAATTCATAATGACACTGTAAAAGAGGAGGAAAATAATCACTGAATATAACAGATATAAAAGAAGCAGGAGGATTCATTGATCTCTCCTATAGTTCTAAATCCTAAGAGAGAAAATTTACTAGCATGGCGAGTTTCCTTATTCTATTTGAACCTTAATTTTTTAGTCTGTCAAATGGGAATAGTAATACTATTTTTCAGGGTTACTGTAAGGATAAAATGAAATTGTGCATATAAAGCATGGCATAAGGCAAATCTTCCTAATGAAGTGATATTCTGAATTTCTACCAAAAAAAGACATATTCAAGAAAGCAATATTAAGAATTTTTTAAAAAGGAGAGGTATAAATTTACCAGAATATTTTGTGATGATGATTTATTCTTACAGCCCCTCCCTCCAAAACATTTCCTACCTACATCTCTTTTTCTCTTTTTCCACTTTAACCCCACACCCTCATCACCTCACATCCAGATTCTCATTACCAATAGCCTCATTGGTCTCTTCCCTTCTCAATCTATCCTCTGCACAACTTCCAAAGTAGTTTGTCCTAAAGGAAAGGCCTGACATTCCCTGACCCACCCAATAAACATGAATGGTTTCCTATTGCTTCAAGGAACCAATATAAACTCCTTTATCTGGCATTTAATGATCTTCCAAAGCTGCTCTCACCTATTATCACCGAATCAATGGTCCAACCAAACTGACTTTGTTACTGTCTCTCAACACCCATCATTCATCAAAAAACCTTTGCACAGACTTCCCAACCCTAGAATACATTCTCTCCTTAACTGCCCTTCCTAGAATCTTTTCTTTCCTTAAATATTTAGCTCAGGATAACATGAACTTCTATGGGCAGTCTTTCTTGATTCCCCCAATTGCTAGTGTCCTAACCCCCAAATAACCTTTCAATTATCTTGCATATGTAATGTAGGGAATTTCTGGCATATTTGCAGACATCAGTTTGCTATCATCTGTACTGCTATCATCTATACCTGCTATCTTCTATGAGAATGATGTCATGCTAGCCAAAAGATAGTACCTGAATATATGCCAGACCCCTGTTGAATTCCTATATATTGTATATATTTACATCTGGTCACATGAGTTCCTTTGATAGAATATAAAATCTTGGAGGGTAGGAATCCTTTCATTTTTTTACTTTGTCTCTGTGTTTTAGGGTGGGGTGCAGTGGATAGAATGCCAGGACTGGTGTCAGGAAGGCACTGGCCTCAGACACTTACCAAGTGACCCTGGACAAGTCATTTAATCCTGTTTACCTTGGTTTCTTCATCTATAAAATGAAACAGAAGAAGGAAATACAAACCAATCCAATGTCCACCTTATCATACATGCTCAGAAAACCCCAAATGGGCTCACCAAAAGTCAAACACACACTCTGTGTCTTAGAGTCAAAAATTATAGAGTGGCTATGGCAATGGATTTGGATCTGGGAAAACTAAACCTGGGATCTGAGAAAACATCTGTGCTTCAGTTTCCTCAATGGTAAAATGAGGGGGTTGGATTCAATAACCTCTAAAAATTCCTTTCAGCTCTAAATCTATGGTTCTAGATGAGGAAATTGGTACACTTCCCAGGTATTAAGTACCAAGGCTGAGATTTAAACCCAGGTCTTAGGACTTCAAATCAAGTGTTCTTTTTTGGTGTATATTCTGGTTAAAATGAAGAAAATGATAATGATAACAAAATGTTACAAAAACCCATGATAGTCAGAAGGTAACTATAATTATATTTCACAGGAGAGAAAAGTGAGAAAGGAAAAATCCACTCAATCACATCACTACTAAGTACTAAAACTAAGATTTGAACCCCAGGTCTTCTAATTCTTTCCATCACATCAGACTGATGAACTTAAGCCAGTTCAATATTCTCTCTCAGAAGTACACACAAAATGAAATTAAAGAACAGTAAACATGACTACATTTTTATATTTCCAGTATATTTAGTTTTTTAAAAAAAGTCAGATCAGATCTAGTAAAGTTATGATAAATCTAATGTTAACTTTTCTAACTACAAAATTATAGTACTCCACAAAGACTGGGACATATGTCACTGAGATATACCATTTGCACAAGGAAGTCAACCTTCAGCTTTCCATTTTAACAACTAGGAATTTCATTGCTGCAAGTATATGCAGTAAAAAGCCTCAGACAAGTCAACTCATGAATAATTGAATACACTCCACAGCCTGCCAATTGACCATATACTTCCCAAGTCCTACCTGTCATATGAAAACATAACTGAATACAGACATCATTTGTATTTTCAGCTTAAAATTAGAGTAAGAGTTTAAGGTAATCATTATTGTACAACATACTTATGAAAAATATCTAAAAGTTTGTAAAAACCCAAAGAAAATACATATGGAACAGCATTTCATCTTTTCTACATTTAAAAAAATCTTGTGCTTCACACATCATCTGAGTGGCACCCACAAATGTGTAGTTATCTCCACCTCAGTAAGAGTATGCACTTCAACAGTGGTTTTCACTTTAAAAAGAGTTTTATCTGCATCATCTTATTTGGTCCTCTTAAGAATCCCACAAACTAGATGGTGCAGGTGGCACCACCCCCACATGAGAAGGGAAGAAAATGAAGCTCAAAAAAAAAAAGGAAGAAATTTATAACATGACTAGTAAGTCCTGCCACCAGACTCAGCCATAATTGTACAGGCTCAAAGTCCAGGAGTTTTTTGACTATACTATGTCTACCTCAGCAAGCAAAGTGGGGTAAAGTTTGAAAGTGGTGATACTTTGATCAGAACTGAACTATTTTAAAATAACCCATGACTGAGAAGTTTCCTTTCATGTGTCTAAAAATAATTATTACTTGATTTTTTTCTTCAAGAGAAATGAATTTTTAGTTTTTATTTGTCATAACAAAGTAAAATAAATGGCTAGAATTCATTCTTAATATGTTTTTCCATGACTATTTAAAATTCAAACCTGGTTTATTCATCAAGTCCAATGAATGTACCTATTTTCCCTAACATTCTCTAGCAAGAATTCCTTACTTAACATCTGAAATTAGGACATATTCCTACTCAATAATAATAGCTTCACTTCCTCCATACAATAAAAATTCTTCAATCTTTCCCAAGCAACAATAACAACTCAAACTGATATGGAACTTTTTTGTGTATAAAAGAACTATCCTTATCAGTTCACAGGATTTAGAGTTAAAAAAGGATTTGGGAAGTCATCTAGCCCAGTCCCTTCATTTAATACTCCAAGAGGTTAGGTGACTTCTACCTAATACTGTGCCTGGGACAGAGCAAAAAAGCTTAAGAAATGTGTGTTTATTGATGGAGAAAGCCCAAACATTTACAAGTTGTAAGTCATTGATTCAGGATTTTAATGACAACCCTCCAAAATTCTCTTTATTACCTTACATGGTAACTAGTGCCACAAGAACCCTAAGAAACTAGCACAAATTATAATTAACTGAGATCTAATGGGAAAGACACAAAGAAGAGATCATCAGAAACAGTACTGAAATCCAGCTCTTAGAACACTACTGCCCCTCAAAAGAAGGGATGTACTTGGAATTGTTTCCCCAAGCAATATTAAGACTAGTCCCTAATCTTTTAGTACTAAGATAGCACATTTTTATAATGGTAGACTACGGAGGGTTATTGGGACCATAGGCTCCTCAGAGATCATGGGAACAGAATTTTTCTCTCTACAGAGTTAACTGTTTCCATAGGTCATCAAGTTATAATAGTAATCTTATGGGATACCAGCTAACCAAATGAGGCAAAAGTTCTCTTTAAATAGACTTGAAGAGATAAGGTTATGCCTACTTCTTCATCAGCACTATTCAAATTACTGTTTCTAAAATTCCCAAAGAAAATCATAAGAGCAAGTTATATTATAAGTTATATTATAGTGGTTCCTGCTATACCCCACCATGAATCTACAAGTTTGATTGCCTGAGTCTCAGTTTCTTAATCTGTGAAAAAGGGAATTAGATAAAGTAAATGTTATATTCGACAAATTCAACAAACATTTCTTTGAGACAACTGTGTGCAGGGCCTAAGAGAGATGTGGAGTTTAAATCTGCCCTCCACAGAGTGCATAGAATTATTAAGGGTTAAAACATCAAGAAAACTATCAATGAAAACCCTTCCACTGAGACTCAAAATGCAGTGTTATATAGGTTCCAAAGGTGACAGGGAAGGGTCAAAGTAGGTTTCATAGAAGTGGGGCATCACTATCTGACAGGCTGTCATGGGCAGGACCTTTTGGAAATATTAAGTGCTACAGAAGGACAAGCTGATTTTTCTCTATGGGAAAGAATGAGAGGACTATAATTCTTACTACCTGTTAAGTTTCACCAGATCAAAATATTATTAAGTTTTAAATCAAAGGATCAGTTATTTCAGCTAAGTCTAACAATACTAGAAAGTTTAAAAAAAAAGAAAGAAAGAATCCTCATCTGGGGCTGTAATATTTGCTGAAAAAAATCTCCTTCAAAACATTAATCAAATTTTTCGCCTACTGGGCAGCCATATGGTAAAGCAGCATGTGGATCGCACAAACTTGCTGATCTTCTGGAACTGGGTGCAATTAATTACGCTTGCTGCATCCATCTCCTGGATTTTCGCCTTGTGAAAAACGTATTTATTGCAACAGCTTTTACAAAACAAGGGAATGAAGATCACAATTGATTAATGAGCTGAATGGAAATATTTCCGTTAGCAGATTTTTAAAATGAATAAGGATTAATACCATGGGTGGAACTGAACCCACAGTGAGTTCCCCACCCGCTTTTTTGGACAAAAAAGATCGGGGGGGACAGAGCTCGATCATGCATTATTCACTACTGGGCTTTGGGTGGCAAATAACAAAAGGTTTGGACCAGGGGAGTACTAAACAGGTGGAATGTTTTAGAGGTTGGCATTGTAACCAAATGCTTGTTTTCTAATTTAAAGATATGGATATAAAATGGTGCTGAGAAACCATGAGAGTTTAGAATTAAACTTTCAAGCCTGTCCTTAGCAATTTATGCTAAAAGTCCACATAGGGTCCATTGATTGTTTGAAAACACCTGCCTGTGAAAAGCTAAGCTCACGGGTATAAGCTAAGATGTGGACCCCATGCATAAATGAAATGCAAAAACAATGTTAGATTTTGGTAGTTGGGCCAGATCATTCATTTAAATTCCTTTTGTATAAAATGATTTCTCCTGTAATCTAAAGACTCTCTCTCATTTTTACTGATCTACTTTCTCTTTGAGGATATCATGTCAAAATATCTTTCACCTTCTATAGGCTACAACCTTAAATTAAAATCTTAAGTATGTAACATTTAGTTCTTCCACTTTGGTTCTACTCTGAAAACTCTTTATGATATAGAAATGACCCTGGTCGCTGAAAGACCAAGCCAATGGAATAAAATTCTAACAAGAATCCCTACCAAACTGAGAAGAGTTCAAATACTAACCCCTAGAGATAAAATTGTTTGTGCTCCTCAAAGACCAGATTGAGTAAATTCAGAGGGATTTAACACCAGAAGACTCAGTCACCAGGTGATTAATTTTTTTAGTCAGAGAAATACAGGAACCATGACAAAGCTAATAAGTATCAATGACCACATTTTAACTTAAATCTTTTTTCTCTTTTTCTCATCTGTAAAATAAAGATATTAATAACATTTGTCTTTCATGGATGTTGTGAAGATTAAATGAAATAAGGTACAAAAAAGACTTGGCAATTCTTAAATTTAAAATGTTAGCTGCTATCATTATTGTTGCTATTAATTATTACTATTAGTATTCTTAGTAACTGTAACATCTACTAAGAAATAGAAGGGCAAATCTTCTTTGGCCAAAGGAATACCTACATTCATAAAAGTCAGGTCTTCTGAATTACTTAAGTATATGTTTGCACTGTTATTATCTAAATCTCTCACTTCACAGATTCTTAATTCAATTAGGGATAAATGTATTCTCCAATGTGCCTTTGTGATTAGGCCACCTATAAGTTTCTTGGATGGTATACTTCCTAGTTCTAAAACCCTTCCATAAGCATCTGAAATACTTGCTGTCTTTTGTAGTAAGCTTAGGTATCCATGGAAGTCCTTCATGTATCATCAAGGCATGGAGGCAATCATTCATTCATAAATGGTATTCCAGATACAAGATCTGGAAGGTCAAGCAGAAAGAATTGGTTATGGAATTTGGAACAAATCTTATGGCTCTTGCCTGAGGACTGACTGTCCTGAGACTGAAGCAACTCAGAAATAAATTGGTCAAAAGATGATGAATTTTTGGTCCACAGCAATTTTCTAAGTTAGAGATTCTGATCTGCACTAGTAGAATGTGTACTCATGCCACGCAAATTGTTGAACTTTGAAATCTTTAGAATCAAGAGACAGTCAGCTGTTAATATGTGGTAGCCTTCTTCACAAGGACCTCCATTTTCTTCAAGCATACATCATCTATGCAACAGAAGAAGAAAGTAAATGAGAGAGAGTTTGATTCTGTTAAAGGGTGATGATGAATAAATAGGGATAGGAACTGGATTTGTGTTGTTATTTATATAAGAAACTCCTCCATGAGAGAACTCCCTATACTTAAACTTCTTTCCTAAAGTCTTAGAGAGCTACCTAGAGCACTCAAATATTAAATGATTTATTCAGAGTTACACAATCAGTTTGTTGTCTGAGGCGCAATACAAACACAGGTCTTCCTGTCATGCACTTTTCAAAAAAAAAAAGAAAAGAAAAGACTAACTTTTACAATAGTACTTTAAAAACTGCAAAGAACTTTTTACTTTATTATCCTTACTGTATCATGAGGAAGTACAGCCCCTTTTTAGAGATGATGAAACTGACTCTAAAGAAAATTAAGTAACAGCCAGGATTATAGAAATAAAAAGTGTCTGATGCAGAATTTGAAATCAGATCTTCCTGACCCTAAGTCCAGAACTTTATCTACTCCCTATGTAATCTAGCTGATTATTTATATATATATATATATATATATATATATATATATATACACACACACACACACACACACACACACACACACACACACACACACACACTAAAAAATAGGGTAAATGATCAAGGTGCCAAAAAGCTTTATAAAGCTCCATTTAAAAAAGATTAAAAAATAAACTTAAATATTGTTTTGCCAAACACTGAAGCAAATAATACTTAGGATAAAGCTTTCTATTTCCTATTAGCCACATGAAAGTTTGTAATGGTCTCTTCTCTTTGTAATCATCTAGCCTTCATACATTTTCTTGCTCCACCAATACATTCTACATATGCTCCATACTTGATCTTTTGAATAAGCAGATAATACTATTACATTTATCTGCTCTAAATTCTTCAATGGCTCCTGAATAACTTCAAACTTCTGAGTCTGAGCATTCAGTTTCTTCTATCATCTGTACCTTGACCTCCCCATATGGAAATACATATACACATTTCCACCTTCATCTTACACTACTTCCCTCCATCTGAGATCTATTCAGTATCCTCACACGTTTCATTTTTTTTTACCTTTATGCCCCCTTTTTCACACAATTCTCCATGCTCAGAAGAATCTTCCCTTTCTACCTATCAAAATCCTACCCATCCTGCAAGGTTCAACTTGAATGACAATTCCTTCATTAAGGTCTTCCTGATCATCTCAGTTGGAAATGGCTTCTCCTTCAGACTTCATATTGCCTCTCTTGTGTATTTTTATGCCCTATTTCATATTACAGTTGGTATATGTATATGTATGTATAATGTATATTACATTACATATAACATTAAATTATAGTTGGTAAACTGCTTCATTGTTACAAAAGCATCATGAAGGTAAAGATGTTTTTGAATTTAACAAAAAAATAGGGCACTCTACTGCTACATACATGACACTGCTAGGAGAGAGAAAAAGTTTGTCTATTGTTTTAAAGTTTATAAAGCTAGTATAAATATAATTTACTAGATATTTATTGATAGTCATTGATGTTACTAAGAATTCCTCTTTTATAAATCTATTCTTGACTTATGAAGAGGGAAAACTACAGGATAATACATCAAATTGCTATAGCAATTTGTAGTAACAAAATTATTAATAAAAGTGTTTTCCTCTATATAGAGTTCTATTTTTGTAAATACTTCTTTTAAGTTATATTTTCAATTCAGTCAAACATTCTATTTAAGACATTGGCACACAGGACAAAAACATTTTAAAAAATCAGAATAAGCACTATTTTTCAAGATGCTTATAATCTAACAGGGAATAGGATATTAAAATATATTTATAAAGATAAATTTTTAAATGAGAGGTTAACAATTATAGAGGAAAAAGGAAAGCTCTGAGATAGGAGAGCTCACTTTCAGGTCAGGGATAAATGGGAAAGTAGATGGAGCTTGAGAAAACACTTCATGGGGAAGATAAAACCTGAGCTGGGTATTGAAGGAAAACAGGATTATAGGATGACAGATAGAGTTGGAAGACACTTTAGGAATCATCTAGACAAGGAGTTCTTAATTTGTATCTACAAACATTAAAAAAATTGATAACTATGTTTCAATATAAATATTTTAGTTTGTAATCCTATGCGCTTTATTTTGTCCACTTAAAAACATTATCCTGAAAAGGAATCTAGAGGCTTCATGAGACTGCCATTACAGGTCCATCACACACAAAAAGATTTAAAGTCATTGAACTCATTGAGCACCTTCATTTTGTAGGAGAGAAGAGATAAGTGACTTGCCTAATGCCTTTAGGAAGGATTTAATCCAGGCTATCCGACCTCAAATTCAACACTCTTTCTATTATGCTCCATTACCTCTTCTCTAAAAATAAATGATTTCAAAAAAAAAAAAAAAGCAATAAGGAGTAAGAGAATACCAGGTAAGGGGGGTACAAATACACATAAAGAAGAGAGAACAAGTCATAAAGAAGACAGAGTAGTCCAAATTAAGTGGAAGTCAAAGTGAAAAAAGAGGGGATCATGTGAAATAGGTTAGAAAGGTGGTCTGGAGGTAGACCAAGGAAGGCCTGTAGTGCCAGGTGTTTATTTGTTCTGAGCACTTCTAGATTTTGGAGTTTGTGAGAGTCTTAGCACAGATCACCATACTTTCATCAGAAAAACAAGATAGGAAAAAAAAGAAAGAAATGAATATAGTTTCATTCCAAATACTTCATTCTATATATAATCAAATTTACTATCCTGAAATATATTTTAGGGGGCAGCTAGGTGGCACAGTGGAGAGAGCACCGGTCCTGGAGTCAAGAGTACCTGAGTTGAAATCTGGCCTCAGATACTTAATTACCTAGCTGTGTGGCCTTGGTCAAGTCACTTAACCCCATTTGTGTTGCAAAAAAACTTGCAAAAATCTTGAAATATATTTTAAAAAGTATGACCAAAATTCAAATAAAAATTCATTTATTAAACATTTACTAAGCATCAGACAGTTTTAGGAAATGAAAATAGAAAGATACAAACTATAAAACCTAACATTTATAATGTCCTTTAAGGTTTTGATTAGAGCATTGGCCTTGAAGTCAAGAGGTCAGGAGTTTGAATCAAACCATAGACACTATTTACTAGCTAGCTGTCTGACCTTGGGCAAGTCACTTCACCCTGACTGCCTCAAATTCAGGGCATCTCTAGTCATCCTGATCTATATCTGGCCACAAGACCTAGATGCTCTAGAGGAGAAAGTGAGGTTGGTGACTTAGCACAGGTCCCTCACTCAAACCAAATCCAATTCACTTGCTTGTCATGGCATCACCAACCTGATGAAATGGTCGTCGTCGTCATCATCATCATCATCATCATCATCATCATTGTCGTCGTCATCATCATCATCATCATCATGACAGAGTACTTTACACATATTATTTCATCTAATCCTCTTAATATTATCCCTCTTTTAAAGATAAAGCTCCTGAGGCTGAGAAAGGTTAATCAGCTAGTAAATATCTGAGGCAAGATTTGAATTCTGACTTCCCAATTACAAGTCCAGCACTCTAGCTACTCTGCACTTATCTACCCAAAAGAATATGCCCTGCCCTCAAGAGATTATTACAGTCTACTGGGGGAAATCAATATGTTCACAAATAAATAACTTTATTATAAATCTAATAAATATAAAATAATTTTTATTGGTAGCACTCTCAAATGAGTTTGGGGGTTGTTGAGAAGAATCAAGAAATGTCTCTGAAAGGAGGAAAATGCACTGTGTCAAAGGAATTAGAGGTTCTAAAGCAGACATGAGGAGAGACAGCAATCCATGCATGGGGGGGGGGGGGATGGCACATGCCTTGGTCCCAAAGTGCAGGAAATATCCTGAAGGTAAGGAAAATCCTCAAAAGGAAATGCAAGTGTGGCAGGAGCACATAAAGGGTAGCAATATGAAAACAAACTACAAAGATTGGGGGGGGGGACCATATTGTAAAAGGTTTTATTTATTTTATCTTAAATACAACAATGGGAAACTGAAACTTCTTGAGTAGAGCACTAATATTATCAAGAAACCATGGTCCAACCACAGAAACAGAAGTTAACAGGCATATACAGGACAATGAGGCAACATGAAACAGAAAGATCAATATTCTACTTATTACAAGATCAGTGAGTAAAGAAATTACTCCACCTGGGACCTCTTTGCATGCTTTTGAAGAAAAATGATCAAGGTAGCATAGTAGAATAGATTTGAAGGAAAAGATAGTCATTCAAGTATCATCTTCATCACAGGCTGTTGAAGAAGTCATAGGTAAGTCACATCACCTCTCCAAAACACAGTTTCCTTATCTATAAAATAAGGGAAATATCTGCCCTGGTGATGTTTTCTAAGGAAAGAACTTTGAAAATTGTCAAATTCAATGAAAATTCAGGCCATCATGATTTCTTATTATTTACTAAGTTCATCAAATGATAAAAATCAATACATTCAAAGCTGGAAAGTACTTTTGTTCAATCCTCTCATTTTACAATTGAGAAAATGGAGGCTCAAGAAGGGCAAGTACTTTGCCTATGGTCACAAAATAAGTATTATCAAAGCAAGAATGGAAATTCAGACCTCTGATTTCAATGGAGCATTCCTTTGAGGAGACTATCAAATCATTTATTTGAATAAGAATATAGCAAGAAATGAATGGTCCAACTTTTCCATGAGGGATCTCAAAATGTATCCTATAACTTGCCATCAACCCTTAGATGATATCTGAATCCCATATATATGTTCTGGTTACTGGCTTAAAAGTTTAAAGAGCTAACAAAATGTTTTAACGAGATACAAATCTCAGAGATCATTAATCAATATGTTCAATGTTATTTGTGATAATTCATCATGACATGATATTAATGGGTTACTGTACCCTTCAGAGGTGAGATTAATGCAAATGAGCAGCCACAATTAACTTTACTGCTCCCAACTCCCAGGAATGGACAGATGATTATAAATGACAAGTATATGTCAATTACAATATCCAATAAAGTGAAGCTTAGAGGGCAATCTATCTCCTTTTATTGCACTTTCCTGACGTAGCTGGAGTTAGCTCAACCCACTGTTGTCACAATGGGACCCACTACTGGGGGGTAGGGGGCAGGGAGGAAAAGGACAGCTTTGTTTTAGATTTCTTCTGAACTGCTTCAAAAATGTGCACAGAAATACATTTTCAGGAAAACAAGAGCCACAGGAAACAAGGAAGTACTGCCACATTCAGTCTTCATGAGCAAAAGGAAATTGTATTGCTTTTTCAAAGTAGAACAGCAAGGCTGGTCAGGGAATATAACCTGCCCTGCTGTGTTTAATATATTTATTCAATTTTAAAAAAAGACGATGTTAGCACAGCATCCTTAAGACTTTAAGTTTAAGTAACCACAAGGTAATCAGATACTATACCATAGACCTTACCTCGAATCTTAGTGGCTCTTCTATTGATATACCCTTCACTTTTTATCCTTTGCAGTTGTGATTATAACCAATGTACTGCAGACCTTCCTCTGATTTTCTTTCAGCACTAGGTCTGTCATGCTCTCATCATGCACTCTTATATATCTGGTTCTACATGTCATTAATGACATCTCTTAGGTCACTTCTCAGAAACAAGCCATTGTTAGCAATGTGTTACAGCCTGATCACACTTATTAAATACTTTTCCACTGTCCGGGGATGGGGTTGATCTGTATTTTGATCCTTCTAAGTTATGCCTTGTTTGGATCATAAGAGAATGCAAGTAAAAAAGGAGGGACTATAAGGGGATTGGCAGTAATAATCAGTTTTGGATCACTGAAACCACAAGATAATTTCCCAAACACAATCTAGTCTAATCTTTCCCTATCATTCAATTATGAACCCTCTGTAGGTCTGTTCAAGATTAGAAGATGGATGATATATATATATATATATATATATATATATATATATATATATATATATATACATACACACACACACACACACACACACACACACATATGTATGTATATATATATCACATATGTCTAGATACATACACACATAGGCAGAGATAGACATGTAGGAAGATGGATGGATGGATGGATGGATGGATGGATGGATGGATAAATGACTGGTAAAAAGTTATGTAAAATAGCTTAATGGGCTGATAGGCTGTCCACCCAAAAGCAAGGCCATTATATAGGCAATATGTACTTTTTGCACATTTTGTTAATTCAGTTTGAATTGCCATGGAAATTTTAAAAGTAAGGTAGTAAAAATATAAGCTTTAGTTTTAAGACAGACCCAGCTCTTAGCTGGGTGTGTGAGTATGAGTAACTCATTTCTTCTAAGTTTCAGTTTCTCAACCTATAAAATGAGAAGTTCAAACTTATCACTCCCTAAATACCCAGTTTGCCTGGTTTATTTAAAAAAAGGCTGACAAAATAGTCTTATCCTTTGAGGACAAGAGAAGAATGAAGAGGGGGAAGAAGGGGAGGAAGCGGAGGAGGAGGGGAAGGAGGAGAAAAAGAAGGAAAAAGGAGAAAGAGAATGAGAATAACAAGAAGAGAACAAGAACAATTTGAAGAAATGTGTTAATTGCAGTATTTTCCTACAAAGACAACTCAAATCCCACTGCCCTCAAGACTTTACAAATACCACCCGCAAGAGTTTTTCATGTCACTTGATAAAATTTTTACATTTATTTTTTGAATTTGTATTTTGCTTACTTTGTGCCAATAAATTCTCTCTTTTTCTAAACTATATGCCAGTTGAGGGCAGGGAGTTCCTTTTTCATATCTGCAACTTCAGTGATGAGCACAGTGCTAAGGATCTTAATTAATGAGAAATATAACTTAGATCATCTTAAAATGAGAAGAAATTTGGGGATTTAATTCACAATTCGATGATTTCGACCAAATATTCAAACATGATTCTTCCAAGTACTTGCTAGATGTATGACCGTGATCAACTTGCTGAACTACTCAGAGTTTCAGTTATTTGTCTATAAAACAAATATATTATTATATTGTCTATATTATATTTTGTCTATATAGTATATGAATAATAATCACCTATCAATATATGGAATTATGATGAGAAAAATGCCTTGCAGCTATTTATATCTACAGAAATGTGCCTTATCATCAAAACAATAACAGTAACAAAGAGGGACAAAAAAGGAGATATGCTTTTGTCCATTTTATTTTTTTCCATTCATATTTAAGTTCCCTGAGCTGGAACAGCAATAATTATAAGAGGTTCCACAATGTTGACATTAAATCAAGAAAAATTATAAAATGGACCAAGAAATATTTTGTGACAGTAACACAGAATTTTGCTCTTGCAAAAGAACTGACATTTTTTACCATAACCATTCTGGTACAGAAAATTATAAAGGTTCTCTTAGATTCTGAATCCACTTTTTTTTCCTGGCAAGTGGTTTAAACTGGCTAGAGGGTTCTAGATAAATCACTGGCACTATTCGATCCAGCAAAGCATTTTATAAAGGGATGGAAGTATTCCATTTAGCATTTTAACTAACTTTCTTTTTAGAAATCCACAGCTGCAAATGGATCTCTCAATCTGAAGAAATTGAAATTGATTTCTTTGGGTAATAATTAACTTTAGAAAATAACCATGAAAGGTTGCTTATTAATTATTTTTGGTGATATACTTTGAGAATATTTCTTTTTTATGAAAGACAGAGACAAAAGTAGCCACATTTTATGATGGTATAAAACTTTATTAGATTCATATTTTATAGAAAAATGAAACTCACTTAATTTTACAAATTTTTAATATGAGGGAGAATTTTCCCTCCACAGGTTTTAAAGATTAATAAATAAGTCTTTAAAAAGCACACAATCTTTTCATTGTTTTATTTCTTTACATTTAACTGCCTGGAAGTGTTTAATATATTGTCAGCATTCAGATCCTCTATGGTCTATCTCCTTCTTCAAAAAACAAGTTATTTTTGATCTAAAAAGCAAGGCTTCAGTCAATTCAGGTAATATTATTGTTCCTTTATAGAATGGGGAAATTAGTCATTGTTGAGAAACTCTTTATTATCCTCATTAATGAAAAGACCAGGGAACAAACATTTCTGCAATATTACCACCAAGATAGACTGATGTTTTGCAAATTGTTAAAGATATGAATTCTGATAGACAATTTTTTCTTTGTAGATAGAAAGATACAAATATGAAGTGAATTCTTAATGAATATGTAATCGTCTCTTAAATGTTACATTTACCATTTTGTCAGATAATCCTTTCAAAAAGGAGACTTAAGAGTTAATATTATTAAAATGATTGTATGACTACGTCTGTGTGTGTGTGTGTGTGTGTGTGTGTGTGTGTGTGTGTGTGTATGTGTTCTAAATAAAACAGAATGTTACAAAGTCTGACTGGGAGAAACATGAGAATGTTTCTTGAAATATACAAGTTTTTACTAATTAATTAACAAATTCAAGCTGGTTAAATAAAACCTTCTTCCAACACCTCCAATTTAATTGCAATTTTGGCACCAACAAATATATATCAAAATTATAGTATTTCCCCTGACAGGAAGCGCCTTGCTTCCACACACAGTTATGGCTCTCTGCAGAGTAACCCAGAATTGCTGACAACCTTGAACACTGCTACAACAATATTACTATACTTGGCAGAGAAGTACCCTTGCGGCAAGAGAAAAGCTGTAATTTTGACTGTCACTTCACATTACACTAGATATTATTTCACCATATACACATGCATCCACTCACAAACTCTTAATAGACTACAGTATTCTCACTGCCTGGCTTTCTAATATAACTGGCAATATAATACCATTGAGCTACCAATGGGATAACTGCAAGAAACAAATGTTTTACATTACAGAAACATTGTTAGAACATTACTTTCAAGGGTTATTCAATTCCTTTGTCCCCTTATGCTGTTATTTCTGAATTCCACGAAGCTAATTGCTTCGCTAATCAAAATGATTTTGTTATTTTCGGGGAGGGGAAAATTGTTCCCGGGTGATTTCTGTTTCCAGAATTTGGAAGAGAGATTCACCAAGTAGTCTTTTATCTTTTACATTTCTGACAGACCTCAAAATCAAATGCTCTATCCACATAATTTCCTGGCATGAGATTTACTCTCTGGCATACTACACATCTCTTTCTCACTAGAGGTCCTTTTCAAATAGCAACAGTCCCATTACAAAAGCTCTGTCACTCATCATATCAGAGGCAACTTCAACAAAATGAAACAGAAGACAGTTCCACAACCTGCCCAAAATACATTCTTCCTGCCAAGCAGTAGTATCTCTCACTATGAGAACAATATATAGCATATGTTACTTTCTTACTCTCTCATGAAAGCAGCATGGGCCAAGTTCTTATTTCTTTCATTCCAATTTACAAGGCAACTGTACTAAAGTATTTTTTCAACTCATTCAGAAAAAGGAATTCCTTGATGTCAGTAGGAACCCCACAATGAGAAAACCAAAGGACATATAACATAGAGGTCAACAATGTGACTATATGTATGGCTTTTGGTTTCTACATAATACGTTGTTAATGACAAAGTGACTAGAAATATTGGGAGGGGGAAATTAGTAAAGCTAAGATGCATTACATTTTCTTCAATATTTTTTTGCAATAATCATGAAGAACTTTAATAGAATTTATGAGAAGCAATGTGACAAAGAAAATAGGAAGCTTTATTATTATAGCTTGTTTCTTTCCTACCATTCATTTTGTCTTTTTATCCCTAATAATGCCACTTTAAAACTATTATTTGTCTTATACAATAAGACTATCTTTGCCCTCCATTAACAGAACATATCAAAAACTTCAGCTCTGTCTGCTGACCACAACAAATTTAAAGACATTCACAAATGAAGCCAAAGTAAGTTTCCCACAGTGACACATTAATAAGTTCCTTATCCCATCTATCCCAAACCATGAATATGTAATGTTCAAAAATAAGTCCTTTTCCCACAAAAGAACCTCAGATGTGAATAAATAAAAACTATCACAAGCTGGTGAAAAATTAATGAGAGTTTAGAGACACAAGAAAAACTCATTCTTGAGAAGAGAAGGTCTAAGTATATAAAATTCTCTATAACTTTCTTACAAGTAAATTTTATGTGCAAAAAAAATCTTCCCCTAAAGAATTTTTAATACCTGAGCTAAAACTTTTTTTTTTTATTTTAGGCTTCCTAAACTGAAAGTGCAATGATCATTCACAAGGCCAACCTGACTGCTGATTGGAAAGCTGCTCTGTTTCTATCCTAGGTCAGTTACTCTTCCTTAGGTAATCTATTATCTTCCCACATTGCTACTTGCATACACACCTGATTAGTTTTAGCCCTACTACAAGAGTTAAAACTTAAAAAAAAAAATCTATGGACTTACTTTAACCAGAGATAGTGGCACACATCTGTCATTTCTGTCAGTTGGAGAGGCTAAAGTTAATTGGCTGTCTACTGTAAATATGGTGATTCACTAGTTGTGGGGGGACACCAGGCTGCCTAAGGGGAAGCCAAGTTGTGGGGGGAGGAGTTTGTTAAAGCTACTGTGCTAATCAATACTGAACTGAGTTCATAAGGAACCACTGTAATTCCTACATAACTGAGGAAGAGAGGAAGGGGGGAGGGAGGAAGAAAGTGAAAATTCAAGTAAATAGCTGAAAAATGATAGAGTTAGAAACTCAATTTATTATGTTTTAAAGACAAGCTAGAACTAATCAATAGATCTATAACTGCTGTTTTAAAAAATAAATCTTCCAAAATAGAAAATAGAAGGTACTACTATTATCAAATCACTCCTCAACTCAAATATATTTCAATGATTTTTATTTATCTACTGAATAATGTACTGATGTCAAAGCTCATACAATCAAGATCCAAAATATCTTTTCAGTATCATCCCTCACTATTCATGTATTATTTACATGAGGACTTACCACCCTCTACTTTCTCATGGTCATCATCTTATGGTCTTATAGCATGATTCCAATCTGAAATGGCTTCTATTATCCCTATTTACATGTGTAAAACTTTCCCCTTCATTCAAGAACACATTCAGGTGTTTTATATAACATTCATGAAATCTTTTCTGATGACCCCTAGTAAGAAGAAAACTTTCTAATAATATTTTGAGACCCATATCTGACTTTATTTTTTTCTTATTTCAACTTCCTTTATAGAATATTTATTTGTGAATATGATATTTCCTTTCTTATATTAAATCTCTTTGAGAGCAAGGCTAATGTTCTATCCATACTCTAAACACAAAAGACACTTCATAAATGACTATTGAATGAAATAAAAGTTTAGTTTCACTTAGGGAAAGGGAATATTTTATTTCATCTTCATACTTAAAACGAGCCGAATAAACAGTACAAAAATGATTGTAGATTTGAAAGCCAGTTTATTAATACCAATTATTATTTTAAATTTAAAATACAATAAATGTGTGCATATGTGTGTGAATAAAATCTCATTTGCTTTTCAAAAGAATTCTAGGAATTTTATAGATGAGGAAACTGAGGCAGACACTGATTAAGTAATCTGTATAGATTTACACAGTTTATAAATGTCTTATGCAGTATATAAACTCGGATCTTCCTAAATGCAAGTCAAACACTCTGTCCTTACCACATAGCTACCTAATACTAATGCCAAGAAAAGGAAATTATCTCATAGTGAGAGAAAGGTGCTGTATTAGGTATCCCAAAATTTTAAGCTTAAATAGCTTAAAATCACAATTTTGGAAGACTAAAATATATATTCTGTCAACAGGGTAAACTATTAAATCTTTTTCTTCTGATCAAATTCTTTTTTTTTACCAAAATTACATGTAAAGATAGTTTCCAACATTAGTTTTTTGCAAAATTTTCAATTCTACATTTTCCTCACCCCCTTCTTTCCCTTCCCCAAGACAGCAAGTAATCTGCTATAGGTTATACGTGTACAATCATGTTAAACATATTTCCATATTAGTCATATCATGAAAGAAGAATAAGAACAAAAGGGAAAAATGTGATAAAGAAAAAAATTTTAAAGTGAAAATAGTATGCTTTGGTCTGTATTCGGGTTCCATAGTTCTTTCTTTGGATGTGGATGGCATTTTCCATCACAATTTTTTAGAATTGTCTTTGATCACTATATTGTTGAGAAAAGCTAAGTCTGTCATAGTTGATTATCACATAATGTTGCTGTTAATATGTACCATGGCTCTGTTCACTTCACTCAGCATTAGTTCATGTAAATCTTTCCAGATTTTTCTGCTTACAAATTACATGAGTAATATATGTAACATTATTATGCTATATTTACAGGTAATGTTAAATTAATAAAATATGTAATGTTTAAATTACATGATATTACATGAGTAATACAATATTATTCCATCACATTCATATATCACAACTTGTTAAGCTACTCCCCAAGTGATGGGCAACCCCTCGGTTTCCAATTCTTTACTACCACAAAAAAGAGCTAATATAAATATTTTTATTCTTGTGAGTCCTTTACCCTTACTTATGATTTTGTTGGGATATAGGCCTAATAGTAATATTGCAGTATTAAAGGGTATGCGCAGTTTTATAGTCCTCCACCAATAGTGAATTAAATTATCCCAATATTCTCACTTTCTTTCCACCATTTATCATTCTCTTTTTCTGTCATATTAACCAATCTGATAGGTTTGAGATGGTACCTGAGAGTTGTTTTGAATTATAGTTATTTAATTAATAGTGATTAAATGTTACTTATGCTAGGAAAAAATATATTTTACTATACAATCTTCTAAATTCAGGGAAGGGTAAAATTCCATTAAGTTTCCAAATCTTATCACTTCAACTTACACAACACCTATTGCATCTAACTCTTGTTCTCTATTCTCACAGTCAACAATTTAGCTATGGCCTTATCAGTTTATAATTGATTTTTCTACCTGAAATATTCCTTTTCAATACATTCTTTGTGCAATAACCAGACTGTTTTACCTAAAGTACAAAAAGATACATTTTATATCCCTCCTATTCAATAAACTCCAAGCATTCCTTTGTTGTTTGGTTGCTTTTTCAGTTATGTCTAACTCTTTGTACCCCCTCTTGGAGTTTTCTTAGCAAAGACACTGAAGTTCTCTGCCATATCCTTCTCTAGTTCATTTCATCGATGAGGAAATTGAAGGAAACAGGGTTAAGTAACTTGCCCAGTGTCACATAGCTAATAAATGTCTGAGACTGCATTTGAACTCATAGATTTATCTTTCTGACTTCAGGCTAGGTACTCTATCCACTGCTTCACCTAGCTGTCCCGATGGTTCCATAATATCTCTAAACTAAAGATAAACTCTTTTGTTTTATATTTAAAGCCCTTCACAACATGTCCCCAAACTCCCCCTCTACTCTTATTATAAATCAGCCCATTTCAGTTTTGAAGTCTTTCATAATCTGGCTCTCCCCTATATTTTCAGTCTTCTTACACCTTACTCCCGTTCATTTCCTCTATCATCCATTAACACAGTCTTCCTCCATATTTCTTGAATAAGGCATTCTACAAAAGTGAGTATTTTCATTGGCCATCCCCCAGGCATGTGATATTCTCCTTCTTCATCTCAGCTTTCTAGCTTCTCTGCTTTCCTTCAAGTCTCACTGACTGACTTTTATATGAAGCTTTTTCCAGTCTTCTTTAATCTTAGTATCTTTCTGCTGAGCCTGCTCCCCATACCATTCACCTGTATCTATCTTGTCTACACATAGATAACACCTTGTTGTTTCTCACATCAGACCATGGGCTCCTTACAAACTAGGACAGGTCACATTTTGCAGTTTTTTTTTTAGTATCCCCAGCGCTTAAAACAGTACCTGATTAATAGTAGAAGATTACTAAAAATTAGGGAACGAATGACTAATTTACAGACTCCAGTGATTTCCATCAAACTGGTTTTCTTGCTAGTCTTTACACTGCACCAAACCTTCAATTCAAAATTCATTAAAGATTTATTAAGCACCTACTCAGTAACAGGAACAGTGCTAACTCAGGGGACATAAATAAGAAAAAGAGATATAGTTCTTGTCCTCAAGGACTATATTCTACCTTCTCTACTACATTCTACCTTCTCAGAAGGTAGAGGAAAGGGGGAGGGGGAGGAAATGAGGACTTTGGGAAGAGTTTACTTTTCTGACCTTTAGCCTCCATTCTACTGGGAGAGGTCAGTGAAAAGATGAAAAGTGGAAGCAATTTGCATGGTGAGAAGATTTCAAGTGATAAATTTATCCTGGGTTGGGGCTGTTGATAAAAGATAAAAGTTTTTCTCTGCTTTTATATTGGCTGGAGGTAGTGTACATCCTCCAGACCCTGTATGTTTAGAATTCTTTCTTTCAAAACTCAGTGTAATCCTTCAGAAAGCCTTTCTTGATTCTTTCATCTTTCTTGATGCCTGTGATTTTTTTTCCCCACATTCCCCCAAGAGTCCTTGTAACTGATTTTGCAGACTAACTAGCTAATACACTAACTAGCTAATCTACTTTTCAGAGAATGGTGTCTAGATTAACAATTCCCCTGTAAGCCAGGATGGCTTGTTTTCAGGTCCTACTTCTTACTCAGACTGGCCTGAATCAACTGGAAAAGTCATTTAACCTCTTACTGCTCTAGGCAAACTGATTAAGGTTTTAAATTGCAGAGAAAGTGTAATTCAACTTTGATACACAGTATCTTCCCTGAGAAACTTTGCATACCATTAAAAATCACAGGTCTAAATTCTATCCTCAATATATACATATAAGCTGTCCTCTCAGGTGATGATAACTACAAAACAACAATAGCATTTATATATCACCAGTTATTGGTGATGGGGGAATTGGTGGTACCACCATAAAGATGAGAGTTCTGAAAGGTGAAAAACCCATGACAAGCCCTGGAGTTAAAAAAGTTCAGAATTTCTTTTATTTTATAAGCCTGAAAAGTTCACAGAAATAACATAGACCTAGGAAAGAATTTAATTATAAACCCAGTTGCACAGTTAGTAGAGTATCTGAGGCTGGATTTGAACTCAGGCTTACATGACTCAGGAACCAATGCTATATTCTTATTCAGGGTCCAAGTAAATCCAATCCCTCTTCAACATGACTTGATAAAGTTGAAGCTAGCCATCCCATATCCCAGTCTTCCTTTCTCCTCAGTTTCTTCAACTAATCATTGAAGAGCATAGTTTTATGTCCCTTTCACTATCTTGCTCACCTCCCCTAATCTAAGAAGAATATTTAAAACAACTGATTACTCTAATTTGTGCAAAATAGTTTGTGTAAATCTGGCTAAAGGCAGGTCTGAAAAGAGTCTCTATGACACTCTCACAATTGACTGGCTATCATGGTGCTTCAAATAATAACTAGATGATGAAATATCATTTCTAGGTGATAAATATTTACCTGCTAAAGAGAAAGTAGAATGTGAAACTTCAGCAGAATGGAGTTTACATTTCAGTGAAGAAGACAAGAGTGAATTTACATCAACTTGTGATTTTTCCTGACAAGATACATGCATTCATTCTTTCTCCGTAAGCAAAACACCTAGCACTAATAATCAACTGGAAACTCAGGTATGATGAGGAGCCCTATGCTGATGGGGTAAATGAACCAAAGACAGCCAGTAGACAGAGCATTAATTAAGCACTTTACACACACACTAAGTCCTACATTAATCACTAGAAATGCAAACACAAGCAAACAGAAAGTCTAATCCTCCCTACAAGGAGCTTACACATACAAGAGGTCTGTGGGGGGAAGTGATAGTAAAAGACTGGAGAAACAAGACTGGAACCATGTCTAAAATGACCATACAGTCAAAGGTTATATTATAATCCCAAACAGTTCAAAAGCCTTTCTTAAATCCCTCCTCAGGATCTGACACTCGGCTAAGGTCTGGAGATATGAAAACAGATAAGAAAGTCCCCTCAATTCAAGGTCTCCCAATTTAATGAGTGCGACAAACATTAACAATTATGCACAAACAAGTTATGTACAGGATAAATAAGAAATAATTATCAAAGAGAAAACACTAGAACTAAAAGGGCTGGAGAAAGGTTTCTAAGATTTTGTTTAGCTGGGAGGAAGGAAACCAGGGAAGGCAACAGGTGAAGATGAAAAGAGAGAGCATTCCAAATATGAGGTACAGACAGAGAATAGGTCCAGCCTAGAAATGGAGTTTCTTATTTATGAAACAGCTAGGCCAGTATCACTGGATTGAAGAATATGTTGGGGAAAGAAGAGGCAAAAAGGCCTAAAAAGAGACTGAAAGAGACAATTTTGAATTTGATTCTGAAAATAATAGAGCATCACTTGTTTAATGGGGGGGAGGTGAGAGTTTGTGACATGATCAGACTAATACTTAAGAAAAAATCAATTTGGTGGAAGATGGATTTTAGAAGCAAGAGACTAGTGGCAGACAAATCCATCTGTAGGCCATTGCAATAGTCCAAGCATGAAGTGATGAGGGCCTGCAACAGAACCTCAAATAGTCTCATTTAGTTGTAATAGCACCTTTAACACAGGCAGCAGAGCTGGATAGTTATTATAACCATTATTAGGATTTTGAGATGTAGAGCTTATAGGAAACACATACTATTTGTCAAACTCCCTCATTTTGCAAATGAGAAAAATAAGACCCAGATAAAGTAAGTGACTTAGCCAAGGAAATCTGCTATTAAGAAGCTGAGAGTCAAGACAAAGTCCTCTGGGATCCAAGATAATGTTCTTTCGACATTTATTTAAAATATAATTTTGAATAGTGACTTCAGTTCCAATCCATTTTACCTTGCATAATTTTCTTCTCTTTGGACACAGTTTTGCTACCGGCAAGAGGAAAACATTGTAATGTATTACCTCTACTAATTCTTCCACCTTATGATCTCCATCTATGTGGCAAGTAAGCTGGCTCCAGAGCCAAGAAGATCTGAATTCATATCAAGCCTCAGATACTTACTGTGTGACTATGGTCAAGTCTGTTTCCTTCAATTTCCTCATGTGTAAAATAAGGGTAATAATAGTGCCTGCCTCACAAGGTTGTGGTGAAGCTCAAATGAGATTACCGTGGCTGGCACATAACCATAGAATGTAGCACACAAATGTTTATTCCTTTCCCTTCTTTTCCTTTATTTAAAATCTTATAGTACCGTAAAGTTAGAGAATCCCACCAAAATAACTGAGAATAGATTTTCCATTTATAAGCTTCAAACTGTTCAATCCATTAGCATTTCACATCCCCCCCCAACTCCTTATAAACTTGTATTACCTATTGAAGACAAGCCAAACTTCTTAGTCTGGTAGTCCTAGGTCTCCAAAACTTGATTTGAACCTCACATTCTCAAACTTATTTCATACATTTAGTCTTTAAATGCTCTGTCTCCAGTGTCAGGGTATAAGGAACAAGATCCCTTCTCCTTTCTAATTTTGCCACCAAGGCAGACTTCTCTTTCTCTCTCTCTCTCTCTCTCTCTCTCTCTCTCTCTCTCTCTCTCTCTCTCTCTCTCTCTCTCTCTCTCTCTCTCTCTCTCCCTCCCTCCCTCCCTCCCTCCCTCCCTCTAATTTAAGTAGAGATTCCAGGGGCTTCAAAGGACTGAGATTTCTTCTCAATAGTTATCAATATTACAACGCTTTTACTTGCCTCATAATATTAACCTTGGCTTATAAGGGTTATTTTCCCATCCCCAGCTGCTCACTGGGGAGAGCCCCTATCTCCTAAGGACATTAACCCTAAGTCTTCATTCCAATAAACCCTTCCAAATCTGTCCAGTTCTTTTAGTGTACCTTATGGAATGATTGCTACATGATTAACAAATTTCATCTTAAGCCTCTTCCATTTTCATTTCTTCCATCTTTTAGCATTCATTAAAACCTTGCTCCCTTCTAATGATAAAGCTTTCCTGGTTACTGTTTTTTCAGAATTATACTTTTTCCCTTATCTCCAGACTCAGTAATTGCAATTAGGGAATCACATTTTCATTTCTTCATTCATTCATACATATATATATATATATATATTATATATACATATATATAGATATGCAAATGATGAAAGATGAGCTCTCACACCTTGTCTCTCAAATTTCCTTATAGTCAAAGTGACAGAAATTTTCATCCACTTGGTATATAATCATCACATTACAGTTTATATTATCATTATTTATGCATATGTCTAATTTCTGCCTACAATAAATAAGCTCCATGAGAGTCAATACTTTGTCTTAATTATTTTTCTGTATCTTTATGCCTTACATAAAGTATTTAACAAAAGTTTGATGAATAAATGTGTATGAAAGATGGTAATACTAAACTAATAATATGTCCTTCCAGAAAAACTATACAATCTAAGACAACTTATTTTTAGTACTGTATTACACAATAGAAAGTAAGCTCTAAGTGGGAAGGAAATGCTTTTTGTTGTTGTTTTTATAGCCTACTTTGTAATTAAGTACATACTTAAGAATGTTTATTGGAATGAAGTGAAGGAAGCATAAGGGAAAATTATTCAAGGTTTGTTAACATCAGAATATACTGTTTTTTTTTTAATGATTCTATTTTATCCATCCAAGAATGATATGGGGGGGGATGGTGTTTTCAAATTTTATTTTAGTTAATATCTTTTCTAATGTACCTTTTTGGGGTTAGCCACAATTTCCTAGAAATAGACAAATGCAAGAAAGTAAATATCCCCACTATACTGTTTATAGTCAATGTGTAGTAATAAAATGATTTGCAAATTGTATTTAAAACTGCAACTCATACTGCAAGGGCATCAAAAAAGGGAAAATTATGTCCCACGATACAAAGATTTTAGAGAGAGGCAGAGCCAAGATGGAAGAATAAAGGCAAGGACTCGCCTAAGCTCTCCCCCAAACCACTCCAAATATCTTTAAATAATGACTCTAAGGGGCAGCTAGGTAGCCAATAAGCACCAGCCCTGGAGTCAGGAGTACCTGGGTTCAAATCCTGTCTCAGACACTTAATAATTACCTAGCTGTGTGGCCCTGGGCAAGCCACTTAACCTTATTTGCCTTGCAAAAACCTAAAAAAAAATTGACTCTAAAAAAATAATGACTCTAGGGGCGGCTAGGTGGCACAGTGGATAAAGCACCGGCCCTGGAGTCAGGATTACCTGGGTTCAAATCCCGTCTCAGACACTTAATAATTACTTACCTAGCTGTGTGGCCTTGGGCAAGCCACTTAACCCCATTTGCCTTGCAAAAAAAAAAAAATTAATGACTCTAACCAATTTTGGAGTGGGAGAACCCAAGACAACTTGGAAGATCAAGGAGAAGTGTCTGCTGCACCAAGGCAAGAAAGGAACACAGAGCAGCAGAGTAATGATGGTGGTTTCAAGACTTCTCAAGCTAGAAATTGCCAAAGACAACTCAGAACATCAGAAGGAAAACCCTGCCACACCACGGTGAAACTGGAGCACAGCCCGGTGCAGACCCAACCCTAACAGACCAGGAGCTGGTCTTGTGAGCCACTGAATCAGTAGTGGCAGCTACTTCTGGAGCTCTCAGCCCACAGAGGTAAGGGTACCAGAAGGAGATTTACATATGTTTGCTATCCCTGAAGCAGGATTCTGTTGCTTTGCCTATACTCAGATCTGGGTCATGGTCTGAAGAACCAGTCCCGGGAAGAAGAGCTGAAGTAAAACAAATCTTACTGCCTGCAGCAGAGCCATGATCTTCCTCACATGTCCAGGTCAGAAAGGAGTACTTATAATCAATCACCCACAGACCAGAGTTCAGGCTAGGAGGGTAGTCATAACCTCTCATAAGAACTTGGAAGAATTAAAAACTTAGAGGACCCTAGAAGAATCTCCAAAAAGAGCTGCAAAAGCCCTCAAAAAGCTTGGGACACTGTGTCTCCAACCACTGAAGCAGAGCCCCATCTTAACAAAAAGGTAAAATCAAGTTATAGGCTGAGAAAATAAGCAAGCAACAAAAGAAAAATGATCTGACTGTAGATAGTTACTATGATCATATGAAAGATTGAAATACACACTCAGAAGAAAATAACAAAGTCAAAACTTCTATATCCAAAGTGTCTAAGAAAAATATGAATTGGGTTCAGTTATGGAAAAATTAAAAAAATTTGAAAATCATGTAAGGAAGGTAGAAAAAAATTTTGGAAGAGAAATGAGAGGGATATAGGAAAGTCATGAAAACTGTTTAAATAGCTTGGTGAAAGACACACACAAAAAAACTGAAGAAAACAATAACTCAAAAATAGACTGGGTCAAATGGAAAAAATAATTCCAAAAGGCGAATGGAGAAGAATGCCTTAAAAAGCAGACTTGGCCAAAGGGAAAAGGAGATACAAATGCTCACTTAAGAAAATAATTCCTTAAATATATAATGGAGTAAAGGGAAGCTGATTACTTTGTGAGAAAACAAGAAATAATGGAACAAAGTCAAAGAAAAAAGAAAAACTAGAAGAAACTATGAAATATCTCATTGGAAAAATAACTGCCCTGGAAAACAGATCTAGAAGAAATGACTTAAAAATTAACGAATCACCTAAAAGCCATGATCAAAGAAAGAGCCTAGAAATCATTTTTCAAGGAAATTATCAATGAAAAATGCCCTGATATTTCAGAAGCAGAGAGTAAAATAGAAATCTAAAGAATCCATCAATTGCATCCTGACAAAGATCCAAAAATGAAAACTGCCAGGAATATTATAACCAAATTACAAAGCTCTCTATCAAGGAGAAAATGTCACAAGCTAGCAGAAAAAGCAATGCAATTATCATGGAGTCACAATCAGGATAATACAAAATTTAACAGTTTCTACATTAAGGGATTATAGGGCTTGGAATATGATATTCCAGAAGGTAAAAGAGCTTGGATTACAACCAAGAATCAACTACCCAGCAAAACTGAACATATTCTTTCTGGGGAAAAGATGGGCATTCAACGGCAAAATCGAACTATCCTGATAAAATGAACAGAGGTGAAAAGAAAAATCTGATCTTCAAATACAAGACTCAAGTGAAGCATAAAAAAGGTAAACAGGAAAGGCAAACAATTTAAAAGGGGCTTAATGATGTCGAACTAATTATATTCCTGCATGGGAAGATGATGCAACACAAATGAACTTTCTCATTTATTAGGGCGGTTAGAAGAAGCATATATAGACAAGTCACAGGGTTGATTGATAGAGTGGGGGGGGGGGGGGGCAGAACCAAGATGGCAGCAGGAGCATAGCCTTTCCTAGGAGCTCTCTACAAAATATTCCCCAAACCTTAAAATTATGACTCTAAGAAAATTTTTATGAGACAGAACCCACAGAAAGATCCAGTGAAGCAATTCTCTAGCCCAAGGTAATCTGGAAAATCCTGGGAAGGCTCTTTTCTACATGGTTGGAGGGGGAGGCAGCACAAAAGAGGAAAGGAACTCCAACCTTCCAGGAATAGCCCACAGGGTGCCTGGGTCCCTGGGAGCCCTGGATCCTGGCAGCAGAAGCAGTTTTCTGACCTGCCAACCCAGGGACACCATGCACAACTTGAAAGATCAATGGGGAAACCTCTGACAGAGAGAGCACAAAGCTCAGGCCAGCAAGGCCCTCCTCAGCTCAGCTCAGCTCAGATCCCAGGAAACAGAAGCAGGCCCAGAGAGCTGCCCAGCAGGAACCACCCAGCAGCTGCTTCCAGAGTGATCAACCCACAAAAGGTAAGGGAGTGGGGAGAGATTGTCGAGGTCTCTCTTCTATCCCTGGGACAGGACTCTGGGGTTTTGTTCAAATTCAGACCCTGGTCACAGTCCGGGTCCCTCATACTGGCATAGAGAAAGGACCTCCTCACAGCCCTGGGGCAGAGGAATGTGCTTGTGGTCATCCACAGACCAGAGCACAAGCAGGAGAGCAGTCAGAGCCTCCCAAAAGATCTTGAAGGAAATGAGGTCCTTACAGGGGTGTCCCAATAATACTCAAAAGCTCAGGAAGCACCCAAAAACCAAGGCACAGGCTAGGGAAATGTGTAAACAGAAAAAAAAAGGAACCTGACCATGGACAATTATTTTTGTCCCAAGGAGGATCAAAATACACACTCTAAAGATGGAAAAAGTCCAAGCTTCTGCATCTAAAGACTCCAACAAATATAGAAGTTAGGCTCAAGCTATGATAGACCTCAAAAAAGATTTTGAAGATTAAGTAAGGGAGGTAGGGGAAAAAATTGCAAAGGGAAATGAGAGAGATGCAAGAAAAACAAAAACCAAGTGAGCAGCTTAGTCAAGGAGATCCAAAAAATGCTGAACAAAACAACATGTAAAAAACCAGCTTAGGTCAAATGGATAAAACAATCCAAAAAAGTTAATGGGGAGAAGAATGCCTTAAAAAGCAGAATTGGACAGATGGAAAAGGAGATACGAAAGCTCTCTGAGGAAAACAATCCTTTAAATGTAGAATGGAGCTAAAGGAAGCTTTTTGTGAGGATGATTTTGTGAGGAATCAAGGAATCAAGACACAATAATTAAACAGCAAAAGAATGAAAAACTAGAAGAAAATGTGAAATATCTCATTGAAAAAAACAACTGATCTGTAAAACAGATCCAGAAGTGACAATTTAAAAATTACTGGGCTACTTGAAAGTCATGATCAGGAAAAGAGCCTTGATTTCATTTTAAAAGTACTTTTACAGGAAAATTGCCCTGATATCCTAGAAGCAAAGGAAAAAATAGAAATTGAGATAATCCACTAATCTCCTCCTGAAAGAGATCCAAAATAATAATAATGATGATGATGATGATGATGATGATGATGATGATGATGATGATGATGATGATGATGATGATGATGATCCTCAGGAATATTATAGCCAAGTTCCATAACTTCCAAGTCAAAGAGAAAGTATTTCAAGTAGTCAGAAGGAAACAAAATGAAACAATTTAAATATAATGAAGCTGCAGTCAGGATCATACAGAACTTAGAAGCTCCCCCATTAAGGGCTCAGAAGGCTTGATATGCCAGAAGGCAAAAGAATTTAGAATGCAACTGAGAATCAACTACCCAGCAAAACTGAATATCTTCTTCCAGGGAAAAAGATTGACTTTCAATGAAACGGGATCAAATGTTCCTGTTGAAACAACCAGAGCTGAATACAAAGTTTGATCTTCAAGTACAGGACTCAGATGAAGCACAGAGAGGGTGGATGAGAAGGGTAAATTATGAAGAATTTAATGATGATGCACTGTGTGTATTCCTGCATGGGAAGATGATACTGATAATACTCATATGATAAAACTCTATTAACTCATAGACCAATTAGAAGGAGGATATATAGACAAGGCACAGGAGAGAGCTGAATATGAAGGTATAATGTATTGTAAAAATGGAGTCAATGGCTGAAAGGGAAATGTACTGGAAGAAAGAGAAAGGAGAGGTAGAATAGGCTAAGATATTTTATGTAGAAGAGTCAAGGAACAGCTTTTGCAATTACATGGAAGGGAGGAAGGGATGGAGGAATAAGGGAGCCTTCATTCTCATCAGAAATAACTCAGAGAAAAAACAGTATACATACTTAATAGGATATAGAAATCTAGAAGAAAAAGGAGAGAGAAGGGGACAGGGAGAGGAGGGGGGATATGGGTGATGGAAGAGAGGATAGTCAGATATAACACATTTTCTTTTTTACTTTTTGTAAGGAGCTGGGATTAGGTAGCCTGTCTGGGACCAAGGAGCTGGGTGGTCGCTGGGTCACTGGGGTGGGATGTGGGCTTGGGGACTCCTGACCCCATGGCCAGTACTCTGCATGTTGTACCACTCAAACACCCCACAGCACATTTTTGAAGAAGGACAAAAAAGAAAGGAAAGATAAGATATAATAAATGGTAGTGGGGAGGAATGGATAGAAGGAATTACAATCAGCAATAGCAAGTATGGAAAAGTATGGAACTAACTTCTGTAATGGACTTATAATAAAGAATGTGATCCACCCCAGAGGCAGAGCTGATGTTATCAGAACACAGACTGAAGCACATTTTTTTCCTCTTTCTTTCACTTTATATATCATGAGGTTTTATATTTTTGTAAGGGGGAGAGGGATTATGTTTACTCTTACAACAAGAACATTTTAGTAATGTGTAAATAAAAAATAAAGACAAAAAAAGAAATAAGCAGAAAAAAGATAGAGTTAATGGTTAAAAATGTACCAGGAGAAAGGAAAAGGAAGAGATAGAATGAGTTGAGTTATTTCACGTAAGAGGCAAGAAAAAACTTTTGCAGTATAATGATAGTGGGGGGAGGGAGGGAGTGCAGGCAGAGAGAGGAACTGACTGAGCCTTTCTCTCATCAGAATTGGCTCACGGAGAGAACATACACACTCAAATGGTTATAGAAATGTATCTTACCCTAGAGAAAAGTAAGAGAGGAAAGGGATGGGTAAAAAGTAGTGGGGAGGTAGGTGAAGGAAAAGAGGGAAGATTGAGGAAGGAAGTGGCTAGGTGTAACAACACTCTTGAGGAGGAACAGGGTGATGGGAGAGAGAAAATAGAATGAAAGGAGATAGGGGAGTAAGATAGAGCAAAATACAGCTAGTAATAGTAACTATAGGAAAAAATGTTGAAACAAGTTACTTTAATAAAAATCTCATTTCTCAAACAGAGAGACTGAGTCAAATTTGTGAAAAATAAGAGCTATTCCTCAATTTATAAATAATCAAAAAATATGAACAGTTTTCAGATGAGGTTATCGATGCTATCTAATAAAATAATTTTTTTTTAAAAATGTCCTAACTCACTCTTAATAGGAAGAAAGGAGGGTTGGAACAATTCTGAGGTACTACCTTATACCTACTGGATTAGCTTATAGGACAGAAAGAAAAAGTGATGTTGAAAGGGATGTGGAGAAAATGGGACATTAATGTACTATTAGAGAAGTTGTGAAAGGATTTAACAATTCTATAGAACAATTTGGAACTATGTTTAAAGAGTTTAAAACCATGCCTACCCTTTGACCTAGCAATGCCACTACCAGATCTATATTCTAGAAGATATGAAAAATGTAAAGGGAAGGACTTATATGTATAAGGATGTTTATGCAAGGTTTTTCCTAGTGGTAAGAAACTGGAGATTAGGGGGATGTCCATCAGCTGGGAAATGAAGAACAAGATGCTCTTGGTAAAAAACTTGCATGAGCAGATACAATGGGAAATATACTATATACAAAGTAATAGCTATATTGTAGAATGATCGGTAGTTAATGACTTAACTTTTCTCAGCAATGCTGTGACCCAAGGAATTTCTAAAGGACTTATAATAAAGAATACTATTCACCCTAACCCCAAAATAAAAGTTTTATAATAAAAAATATTCAGAGAAAGACTGCAATTAGAATGAACTTTCCTTAAGTCCCTTAGAGTAGTATGTTAGAGAAAATACATAGACAAAAGGTGTTTCTACATCCAGGTTAATTTGTTGTTTTCTTCAATTACTGAGAATGTTAGAACCTGGCATGGTACATATAATTTCTGTTGAATGGAATTCCTTGGTTGAAAGCAGAATTCAATTTGTTATGTAAAAATAAATATATACAATAGAAAGAATCACACACACACACACACACACACAAACACACACACAGTACCCCCCCCACACACACCCCAGGCAACCAATCAGGTGAAAGATAAAGAAAAAAATACCAAAACAACAATCATCCTGATATATAAATATTTTATAACTGACATAAGTGAAAACTAATACTGTAATATTTTTCAAATCAGTCATCTGAATATACTTTTTAAAGCGTTTAAGCATTTTTCAGGTACTTTTCAATACTTGAATGGAAAAGTATTTATGAAAAGGATAATAAATAATTAGCTGACTAACTACCAGCTGCAAATCCTTTCTGGTTCAACAATATACATTGAAATACTGTTTAAATTATCTGAGAGAATTGATTCAAATGGCTTCCATTAGTGAGCTGGCAAGCAGTTTTGAAATCTACCAATAAATTTTAGATAAAGACAGGGCCTTTGATAATAAAGGCCCGTCCAAATTAGTAGCTGCCAAGTCACTAGATTATTAAGTTAGTGGCGCAAGCCTCGCTTTCTCCATGCCTCATAACTCACTATATTAAACAATGGGTTTTGGAGCAGCAAAACTGGAATCATATCATGCTACATGCAACATGAACCATCCCAATGATCTTGCAGCTTTGGGATATGGTGCTGAGAATAACATATGATTCTGGTTTATTTAATTGTTCCATGTAGTGTATATATTCTATCAAGTTTTACAGTGCATTAATCAAGGGTAATTAGACCCACCTGTGACATAAAAAAAAATTCAACATGATATTCCTGAAAATGTAATGACATGTAAAGGTTATCTATTATGACATCTTAATTGAAACAACAAAAACAAGGAAAAAATCCTCTTAATATAGCTCAGAATACATCTTTTTCAATGGTCTTTTTTTTTTTACTTTTATCAGTTAAAGTGGCAGTATTTTGTGAAGCAGATTGGAAAATCTGTAAATGATATAGGTCCTCATAGGAACTCACATAGCTCTAACTATAATAACCAACCAAATCAGTAAAAGAAAAGAAAGGCACCATTCAGTGTATGTAACCTGTGAGAAGGAGAATAATACCTGCCAGCAAATCCTGGGCACTTTCTTGACTGCCCAACTATACTTCCATGGCTACTTATATCTGACATCACCCACATCTCCACTTTGATATCCTACTTATCTTTAGGAGACTAACCAGAGCACTGATTAAAATAAATTCTTTCCTTAGTCCTAGGAGGTAGAATTAAGTATAACAGAGGTGATGTGAATCTGTATGTGCGTCTTTGTAAATGTCTGCATATATGCCTACGTGTTTGGGGAAAATGTATACAGAGAATTAAAAAGGAAAATTTAAGCTTAATAAAAGGGGAGAGAGAATCCTAAAAATGAGAGTTATCCAAATGGTAGGATACCTCCAAACGTAATTAATTCCCTGTCACTAACGGCTTTCAAACAGAGACTGAATGACTGCTTGTTAGGGATACTGTGGCCAGCAACCCTACTAAGGAACAGATAGAATTAGATGATCTCTAAGATTCTCTTTAAAATAGAGAATTTCATGATTCTCCTGTGTAAAAGTAAGGCTAAGCTTTTATTGAAGTACAAGAAAATGAAATCAGTTCTTTTGTATTATCTTCAGTATCACAAAAAACCCTAAAAGGTGACATTTTAGTTGGAGAGATTCTGTTTTTAGGACATTTTATATCCCTATTTTATATCTCAGCTGGCAAAAGGAGTTTGAGGGTTTAAACCCATAAAAGAAGAGTGAGGTCATAATTAGTTTTATAAATCTCATTCTTCATTTAACAAGCATTTATATAATACATTCTTTGTACCAGGTATTACGATAGGCACCATAGACACAAAGTCAGAAATAAAACAGTACCCAAAGGAGCTTACCTGCTATTGAATGAAACAACATGTACTCAGGCAATAAAAAGGAATTTCAGGACAGTACCAGCTACTGGAGGGTCTCTCAGGTCATAGATATATTACCAGGTAGATGGAATCCAGGAAGGGGGGAAAAATAGGAAAACACTGCAAAGCATTCCAGAAGGAAAAAAAATTTAGGAAAGAAATGAAAATCATTCCAGTCAACAGGGGTCTAAAACTTGGAGATTGTCTTTTAATTTCTTCACATCCAAATCCAATCAACCATAATGTAATGTAGACTCCATCTCAACAGTATTTCACAAATCAATCCCCTTCTCTACATTTACATAGACATCATCCTAGTCCAGGCCCCCTGACTAGACTGTTAAAATAATTTCATAGTTGACCTTCCCCTAAGCTTTACCCATTTTAATTACACAACTCTTTCAAAATAATCTTCCTAATTCAACTGTTTTGTCATTCCAATCCTCCTCTTACAAACTTTGAGTGAGTGCTTAGTAATTGTAGGATAAATAAAAACTGCCTAGTGATTAAAGTACTCCACAATCTGGATTCAAATTCTTTCACACTATTACCTATGTTCTCTATGCCCCGCCCCCAACCCAAAGGAAATAATAAATATTCCCCAATGTCTTCCCTATATCTACCATTTCTGGAAAATTGAGCAGAATATCTCTAATGTCAATAATATGCTCCCTCTATATTATATCTAGTTAAAATTGTTCTTTTCCTCTGAATCTAGCTAAGTATTCTGCTCACCCCAATTAACAAAGATCTCTCCTTCTTTGTGATCTTGCAGCACATTGACTAGATGGATCCTTTGCCTATAGTGTTATCTGTATGTATATCTTTGACCCCTATCACTTTCATTAAATAAGAAAATTCTAATAATCATGAACTACATTCTTTATCAGCTTTTGAACTTCAGTACCTACCACAATGACTTCCACATAGCAGGAACTGCATTCTTGATTCCTCCAAAAAATTCTTTTACTTCTCTAATGCTCTCTAGTCAGGAATTACCTGCAATATGGGGCAGTATCAGACCTGGAATCAGGAAGACTTTCTCCTGAGTTCAAATTTAACCTCAAGCACTTGGTAGCTGTGTGACCCTGGGTAAATCCCCTAACCTTGTTTGTCTCAGTTCATTATCTATCAAATGAGCTGGAGAAGAAAATGGAAAGCAGGAAATTCCAAATTAGGTCCCAGAGAGTTGGAAACAACTGAAACAACTGAACAAAAACAGAAATAATCCATTATTCCCAGTCTCCTAAACCCATCCAATTCCTACCTTTTCATGCTCTCTGGAATGCCCACACCATAAGTAACAAGCTAGAATTTATCTTAAATGTTTTGCTTTCTTACTCCTGCAATTTGACCCTCACTGAGACCCAGGTCCCTCCTGATGACACAGATTTCCTGCAAATACTTTGTCCAGTAATGGTTGCAATTTTATTCATCTTCCCACCTGCCCCAAACTTACTAGTGATGACTGAGAAAGTTGGAATACTCTTGGTTCACCAGTGTCACTTCCAGGCTCTCCTTTCCATCATCAAAATTCAATAATATCTCCTTTGAGATTCACTGAAGACATATTTATCACTCAATCAAGTTTGTGGGGCTATTATTTATCAATCTCTAGGACCCCTACAATTCGGGCTTTCATACCACAAGACTTTTATATATAACAGAGCAGCAGCAGCAGCACAGCAATAATAGTAGTAGTGGTAGATGATAATTACTATACTATAAAAACATTGGTTCCAAAGATCTTAATTTCCCAATTCTTCCAATTCCTCATTTCCATGACCTAATCTTCTGATCCATCACAGCTACATATAGATATTGTCATATTCCTGATGTCTTCATCATGTATAACTGCTAAAGACTCATGAATGCTGAAGTTCTTGCATTTGACCATACTTTTATCAGCATTCCACCTTTCCCCTCGGCCTTGAAACTACAACTCTCTTCTTTGTCACCTAACAGACCTCCAATATTTACAATCCTTCTGGAAGAGGCTGGCACCACTGCATTATCCTATATTCCTTTCCCTTCTCCATAGTGACCCCTTAGTTGAATCAATTAAAACTCTCATCTAGCTTCTTTTTTCCTTTCATATATTTTTCTCATGACAACTTTTTCTCGTTTTCAAGTTCCTCTTTGGGTATTTATGTTGCAAGCAGATAAAACTTACCGTTCACTTTATGTCCCTTTGTGTGATAATATTTCACTTTTTAGTTTTTTGTTTTTTGCTTTTTTTTTTGTAAGGTAATGGGGTTGACTTGCCCAAGGTCACACAGTTAAGAATTAAGTCCCTGAGTCCAAATTTGAACTCAGTTCCTCCTGACTCCAGGACTGGTGCTCTATCCACTATACCACCTAGCTGCCACTGATAATCATTTTCTTTTTTTTCTTTTAGGTTTTTTTTGCAAGGCAAATGGGGTTAAGTGGCTTGCTCAAGGCCACACAGCTAGGTAATTATTTAGGTAATTATTGTCTGAGACCAGATTTGAACCCAGGTACTCCTGACTCCAGGGCCAGTGCTTTATCCACTGTGCCACATAGCCAATGATTTTCAATTGGAGATTTGTGTTCCAGTGAACACAATCATACAATTAATGGTCATCTATTTGTTTTCAATTCATAGCTATAAGAAAAGGTTCTGATAGAAATATGTGGGAATATACGAGAACTTTTTTCTTATCAGTGGCTTCCTTTGGGTTAAACCCAGTAATGGAGTCTCTGGTTCTTTAAAGATCCTTTTGAAAAAAGTGGTCAATCATTTGTTTTTAATTTTTTTTGAAAGGCAATGGGATTAGGTGACTTGCCCAAGGCCACACAGCTACATAATTATTAAGTGTCTGAGGCCGGATATGAATTCAGGTACTCCTGACTCCAGGGCTGGTGCTCTATCCATTGTACCACCAAGCCACCACTAGTCTATCATTTTAATACTAATATTTAAGTAGTTGTTGCATGACCTAAATTTCCCCTTTGTGGAGAGGGGAGGCCCATAGATGTAAATGTATTGATCAGTTGTTTCTAGGTTTTTTCTATGTAAAAAAAATACCGTTTATCATATAGTATGATTAACTGGAATAGGGAAGATATGGATACTTGGAATGAGGAAGGTAATATAAGAAATGGAAAACATCTTGGGGGGGGAGGAATTTTTCAAATTCTTGAAGGAAAATAAATTGGCTTTACACCCAACTCATTGTATATTTTGGCTGATATATACATCTTGATGGAAAAGCTCTTTAGATTGTCCATTCAAATTTATATTTTAACTTGGGTAACAGAACAAGTTTCATCAATTTTGACTTTATTTTATAGGTATAATAGATTAGATAAAGCATTTATTAAGTGCTTAATATCTGCCAGTCACTGTACTAATCACTTGGAATATATATGAAATCAAATAGAAAGATCACTTCACCATAAAACAGTACGGTGATAAAGTGAAATAAAACTTCAATTAAGGCAAATAATATAGTACCAGTTGGGACTGTGTTAACGAATATTACTATATTTTTTCCTTTCTCTTGATGTTAAGTCTCCATTTCCAGAAGACACATTAATTTATAGACAATAGACATTATTTTTTGATATGGTAGGTATTATGATTTGTATGTACAGTGTCTGGCACATAATATGTACTTAATAAATATTTCCAATTGATTAGTGATCAGTGTAACAAAAGAAAGGCTGTACTTAGTTTCCTTATCTCGGTTATCCTTGAGAATATCATAATTGCCAAGAGACAATTTCTAAAAGAGGAAGAAGAAGAAAACATTTCTTCACATTTATCTGTAGTAAAAAAAATCTACAAAAGTTATGAGATTGAGAATATCATCATAAAATACCATCATAAAAATTACAAATGGTTTGATAAATACAAAGAGTCCGGCCATTGGGATAAAAACTCTCTCTTTGATAAAAACTGCTGGGATAATTGATAGTTTAGTATGGAAGAAACTTAGATTAGACCAACACCTCACACCCTTTACCAAGATAAGATCCAAATGGTTACAGGACTTAGACATAAAAAACAATACTATAAGCAAATTAGAAGATCAAGGACTAGTTTACCTGTCAGATCTATGGAAAGGGGAGCAGTTTATGACTAAGGAAGAGTTGGAGAACATCACCAAAAACCAATTAGATGATTTCAATTACATTAAATTAAAAAGCTTCTGCACAGATAAAACCAATGTAACCAAGATCAAAAGAAATGTAGTAAATTGGGAAACAATCTTTACAACCAATGATTCTGATAAAGGACTCATTTCTAAAATATACAGAGAACTGAGTCATATTTTTAAAACAAAAAGCCATTCCCCAATTGAAAAATGGTCAAAGGATATGCAAAGGCAATTTACAGATGAGGAGTTCAAAGCAATCCATAGCCATATGAAAACATGCTCTAAATCATTAATTATTAGAGAAATGCAAATTAAAGCTTCTCTGAGGTACCACCTCACACCTCTCAGATTGGCCAATATGACTAGGAAGGATAATGATCTTTGTTGGAAGGGTTGTGGGAAATCTGCGACACTATTACACTGTTGGTGGAGCTGTGAACTCATCCAACCCTTCTGGAGAGTTATTTGGAACTATGCCCAAAGGGCAACAAAAATGTGCATACCCTTTGACCCAGCAATACCACTAGTGGGTCTATACCCTGAAGAGATGAGGAAAAAGGGTAAAAACATTACTTGAACAAAAATATCCAATAGCAGCCCTGTTTGTGGTGGCAAAGAATTGGAAATCAAGTAAATGTCCTTCAATTGGAAAATGGCTTAGCAAACTGTGGTATATGTATGTCATGGAACACTATTGTTCTATTAGAAACTAGGAGGGATGGGATTTCAGGGAAGCCTGGAGGGATTTGCATGAACTGATGCTGAGTGAGATAAGCAGAACCAGAAAAACACTGTATACCTAATAGCAACATGGGGGTGATGTTCAACCTTGAAGTACTCACTCATTCCATCAGTGCAACAGTTGGGAACAATTTTGGGCTGTCTGCAAAGGAGAGTGCCATCTGTATCCAGATAAGGAGCTGTGGAGTCTGAACAAAGTTCAAGGACTAGTCCCTTTAATTTAGAAAAAAACAGATATCTTATTGTCTGATCTTGTTACCTCTTAGACTTCTCGTCTGTTCTTTAAGGATATGATTTCTCTCTCATCATACCCAATTTGGATCAAGGTACAACATGGAAACAAAGTAAAGACTGACAGATTGCTTTCCGTGGGGGGGGGGGGGGGGGGGGGGGGGTTGGGGGAAAATTGTAAAACTCAAATAATATCTTTAATAAAAATAAATTTAAAAAAATTACAAATGGCAAGGTTTTGAACCCTTGGGTTCAAAATTTTAATTCTCAATACAAATCTCAGTTTGGAATCATTTGGCAGTTTCTTGTTTACTAATGAGAGCAAGGCATTGTGGAGCCAAAACTGATTCTATTTTTGTGAAAGTTTCTAATAAAGGTAAGTTATTTCCTGAAACTTAGGAGAGATCAGATGAACATCCCTGGGCCATAGCAGAAGAGCATATGACAAAAAGCATTAGGCATAGCATCAGAAGTGTCTTGAAGTTATTACCCTAAAGCTTATTTCCTCTCTCTTTTCCATTCCATTCCAGGTAACAGTCATTATTCTCTCTCTCTCTCTGTCTCTCTCTCTCTCTGTCTCTCTGTCTTTCTGTCTCTCTGTCTCTCTCTCTGTCTCTCTCTGTCTGTCTCTGTGTGTGTGTGTGTGTGTGTGTGTGTGTGTGTCTCCATCTCTCTCACTATCCTCTCCTTCAATTTGTCTTTCTTCTTTCCTCCCCCTCCTCCCAATAGATGAGAATTCTATAAAGCTTCTTGCCAAAGCAAACCCCTAGGACCTAAGACAGTTAATCAATTGCAATCCTCTTTTCAGTAATAATTGTGTGCCTTATATTTTAGGATTGCTGTTAAAGATTCTATTCTCATTATTTAGATGTCATTTTTTTTATAGATTTGCATGTCATTACTGAGTTAAGACTTGTCCTACTGGATTTGTATATTTGTATTGAATTAGTTAGTCCATGTCCTAATTTTCCCATTAAATCCTTCTCAAAAAGAAAAAATAAACAAACCAAGACGGCAAGAAGAAAGTTGCTTTAATCATATACTCTCAAAACTTTTGAAAGAAGCAATTCAATGACAAAATCATGAAGAATCATGAAATTTTGGATCAAATAAGACAGAAGAGATATCCTCCAGCATATGACTGACTTTATAGGATAAGAAACATGCACAGAAAAATTTGTATGAGATTACACAGTTATGTAGTGGCAAATCTAGAGTAGGATTCTACATAATGCAATACTCTAAGCTATTGCCAGAATACCTCATACTCTCTGTCCATTTTACTAGTTTCCTATTCTAAACATGCCATTTCTCTTGGAGATATCAATCCTTTAGAATCTCAAACAATTCTGGAATTGTACACATAGGACCAAAGATATAGAGCTAGAAAGGCTTGGGATGACATAGAGTCCAACTCCTTTGTTCTATAGATGAAGAAACTGAAGAACAAAAATAATGGGGCTTGTCAAAAACCAAATGGAATTTAAGTAAAAGAGTTATGATTTGAATTCAGATATCGTATACATCAATCTAACTGTTGCTCTCTCTCTGTCTTTGTCACCGTGTCTGTCTATCTGTGTATGTGTGTCTTTGTCTTTGTCTTTCATTTTATATATATCAGACTATCTCAAAGATACATTTTTCTATTTAAAATTTCACTGAAATCCCTATCTTTGGTTTTCCATTCTCACTTCACCATCTTAGTCCAAAACCTAATTATCTCCAGCCTAGATTACAATAGCTTCCTACCTGTTTTCTCTATCTCGTCTTTCTCCCCCTTTAATTCATTTGCTATTATTTTCTAAACACCAATTTATCCTGTGACTCCCCTGTTCTAGTTTCCTATTGATCATTACACTCAATTGAATCAAACCTACAAATATTTATTAAAATCTATCAAATGGGATCAGTCTGATAGCCATCCTACTGGAGACTCCAAGTGTATTTATCCATCTTTGTAAGTAAGAAGCAGAAGAAAGATGGGGATAAGAAAAGTAACATAAAATAAAACTTAGAAAAAAAGAGTTGGAGTGACTGAAGCAAAATACAAGATAGGAAAGAATGTTAACTTGAAGCAGATGAAAATGAAGAAACCAGAAAATGAACTTTGGAATACATGAGTGAGTTTATTGATTTGTTGAAGAAAATTATGCCTAGAAATATGACTTTAGTAGAGGGACTAAGTGGAATGCAATTGGTTATTAAGATTGTTATCAGCTAGATCTTTAAAAGATCCAAGATTATCCCATTGTTTGTAAAGGCCACTTTCAGATAAGGTTAGCAAAGATAGAGACCTGAAGGTAGGAAAACTAGAAAGAGAACTCTACACACAGCTGAAGCTGGAAACAGTATATACTCTGCAGAAGTTTGAAGAGAAGCTGAATGTAAACAATGAAGTTTTCCTGTCCACAAATATAGGTAATACTCTTAGCTTGTTTGAGAAAGTATTTACTGACCTCCAAGTATGGGCACAAGGTCCTTATTAGGCAAGTTTTGAAGTTTAAAATATATATGTATATACATATATATATATATATATATGTACATGTGTGTGTGTGTGTGTGTGTATATATGTAGACCCATACAAATGGAAAGCTATGTAGAACTCCTAGATGCTGGTCATGGTACAGATTACCAATTCTGTTTCCTACTAAGGATCTAAAGTCATTACAAAGAGCTAGAATGAAAACCTGAGAAGTCAGTGTTAGAGGTATACTTGGGTACCAGCTGTATCCTTTACTATGGTCCTTGGAGAGGGGCAAGACAGATTTGCTGGGTTGTTTCATTAAAAAGAAACATACCTTTAAAAAATCTACTATGCGCTGACCTCCATTAAAATCCTACTCATATACCTTACTGTGGCATGAAGGTGGCACTAGATTCTTAAAGGTTATTCCAGTAAAGTGTTGGTTATGGCAAATCCTACTAAGCTGGAAAGGTTTCAAGGACTGAGTTTTGTGTTTATTGTCCAAGTTAACAGACAACTAAGTGTGGAGAGGCTTGTCATTCAGTCACAATAACTCAAAAAAACTGCTTCCTAATTTGTGCAGGAATTGCAATCAGTGTCTGTGGAGGTATTAAACAACTTTTCTGAAACACTACCAGGCTAAGGGAGAGGTACTGAAAAAGAGATAAAGACAAGGATTTTGCCATGTGATTAGAGAGATAGAAATAATTAAAATTAAATTATAACCTTTAATGTCCTCACGGTGCTTTATAATCTCTAAAGATTTCCAAATATTTCATCAATGATACTATTTTGAGGAAAAGGGTTTAATTATTTTATCACTATAAACAGTCATATCACTCTATTATACTGAGACATATCTTCATGATAAATGGGATGCATTCAGTGCAAAAGCAGCACACAAGTGAAAGTAACATGTGCATGTTTAATGACATTAGAGAAGAAAATAGGAGATGATAAGAATGATGATAAGAATCTCAGTCCTTTAGAGGTGGTTACCAAAATGTATGCCCTTGTCTGAACAACCAATTAAAATGAGGGAAAATAGGTCGCATCTTTTCCTCCTCCAAAACAACCAGATATGGGACTTGTGTCTCAACAGAACCACTATAACCTTTGCCCCCCAACACTGTAACCCTACAAACACTCAGCTTTCCTCCCAACATAGTGAATTAAGGGAGTCACCTTTCATAGTCACCCAAGTATCCACAACAATAACTTCACAGGCATGAATGGAAATACTTATCTCCTGTTCCTTCATGGCTAAGGCAGATGCCATGTGGCAGAGAGGCTTTGTGCTCTGGGGAAATGACAACTAAATAAGAGCCCTAAGTCCCACCCTACCAAACTTTGTTTTCACTGTAACACATTGAGTTGGCTAAACTGAGTAAGTATACATAGGCTTTCACCTGCAACTAATGCATTACATTATCTTTGCCTCTCCAAACACACCTCTTCCAAAATTTCCTCTTAATACCTAGAATACCACTCTTCTGGTTATCCAGGTTCACAAACTCAGAAACATCTTTATCTACTTATTCACCTTCATCTCAGATAGCTAATGTATCATCAAAACTTTTCATTTCTCCCTCCTAAATATTTATTGTATGTGTTCATGCTTTACTTTCTTGATAGCCACCATTTGGGTCAGGATCTCAATACTACTCACCTTGTCTACTATAATAACTTCCTAATTAGTTTCCCTACTCCAATTCATTATCTGAAAAACTGTCAAAATGATTTTCCTGAGGCTATGTTTCTCTCTTATTCCCTAAAACAGTTTCCTATTAATGTTAGAATCAAATATCATTTCATCATTATCTCTTATTTTAATTTCTGTTTCTTATAAATTTATGCTATACATAATTTATATATAATTGAAATTTTTTCCTGATTGGAAACATAATCAAAAAAGCTTATAAATCATTGCAATAAATATAGATACTAGAAAGTTTCAGGAAATCTCTGAACAATTCCAACAGAAAGGTTACAGGTGCCAGAAATCAATCAATAGACTAAAGGAGTAAACAGAGTACCTTTCTTTTCTTCTCAATGATTGGAAAATTATTAACTACCTAGTTTAAGTATAATCACAAAAATAATAAAATCTGGACTTCAGAAACATCACATTCAACATGAAGTGTATTTTCCACCACACCATACCCAAATGATCTCTGACCATCTCCTCCATAAATTCCCATCAACCACCTACCACTTCCCACACAAGAAACCATGTCTTTAAAAAATTTCTGCTCTGGAGCTTTACCCTCATGGCTGGTGACTCAGCAAGTTATTTCAGGAAAGCCTTAGCCATGAATCATGTTTCATTTTGCTCCCTCCTTTCTAGACATCTTCTCTATAACCTTGCCTACAGACTTGATGCTTGATCTATTTATTTTCCCCAACCTCTCTCCAGTTCTGGAATACTGAAAAATGGTCAAATAAACCAATCCACTGTTTATGAACTGAGGTTGTCAATCTACTCCCTTATCCTGCCACTTATCATCCCAGTAACTTCTAGTCCAAATTATAATCTTTCTCCAAACCAAAACTCCCCTATATGAATAATTTCCCCTATTAGAATGTAAACTACTAGAAAGCAGGTACTGTCCTAGCTTTTCTATTTGAAATCCCCAGGATTTGTTACAAACTAAACACTTCATAAAATGCTTTTGCAATCACTGTTCACCTAAAGATTTTCAGTGATGGGAAACATACTATGATCCAAGAAAGTATATTTCATTTTTAACTCTTCTAAATGGTAAGAGATTACAAATTATATCTCATGTGAGTTATTCTTCCTAGAACTTACACACACAGATCTAGGTTCTGCCCCCTAAAGTCAAACAAAATCAGTCTCATAACATCTTAGAGCTGATCTACTCTGACTCCTTCAATTGACTTCAGGATGACTTCAAGACAACCAAGTCACACCACTTCTCCTGGATACAAGAATGTCCAATCTTCATATGACATGGAGTTACCCTCTAATCCTGGCTAGTTTTTTTTCTAAATTTACTATAGTACATGCATTCCTTCAAAACTTTGATGCCCAGAAATAAAATACAATAAATAGCATATTATTGCTTCAAGAATAAAATCATTATTAATGATAGCAATGCTCACAATGGTACTAAAATTAAAAAAAATAAAAATAAAAAAGCATGATCTACTGATCTACATTCAAAATTCCCCAGTGGCACCAAGTTCAATCTTTTCATTACTGGAGATCATCTATCACTATACTTCCTCAAACTAGCTATTAATTAGCCCAAGGTTCTTATGGAAATACTTTTCAATTGGATTTTAAATTTCTACTGGATCTCTCTCTCTCTCTCTCTCTCTCTCTCTCTCTCTCTCACACACACACACACACACACACACACACACACACACACACACAAATTTTCCCCTGCATAAAAGCCAGCAGTATGCTCAGTTGTAAGGAAGAGGTCATTCTTTTCATTTTCATTAAAAATTTATACCCACTCACTTCCTGATTCCTTATCAACTTGCCTTTATCTCAAGAGACTAGAGGCTCAAAGTCTTCCTTAATTTGCATTATTGATTTTAAATGTTACTTATACATGCAAATTTCCTATGAGGAAAAATCAAGATCAATTGGGGGCAGGGGGTGGAGGGGTGGGGGTGGTCAAGATTATCTAAATCTGTTCACATGTAGTGATATAAGTAACAATAAGAGCTCTTATAAAATCCCAGTGAAATAGAGTTATTCAGAGGAAGCATCTTGCAATCCTTTAATACATTATATAAAAGCAAGTTATTACTATATAGTATTGCATGGCTTATGAGGGCTTTCCTTACGTTTCTGAGATGTAGACAATAAAAATATTTTATCCCCTGACAAAACAAGATAACTAAGGCCACATGAATTTAACTATGAATGTTCCCCCCAAGTCAGTCTTATGTCCAGTCCTAACCTCTCTCCAGAATGCCATTTCTAAGAGCCTATTCAGTATCTTTAACCAGATATTTAGTTAAACCCAATATAAACAAAACAGAATGCATTTTTCCTCCCCTAAGATGATCCTTTTTTTCCAACTGTTTGACTACTATCAAGGGTACCACCATCTTTCCAGGACATATGATCATAAACTAAGTATCATCCTCAATTCCTCACTCACTTGCTCCATAATTCCAAAACATTTCCAAATCCAGTTGTTTCTACCTTCATACATCTCTCATATTGAGAACTACTTCACTATTCTGAAAAAACCACCACTCTGTACAAGCCCTGATCATTTTACTAAATTACTGCCATAGATTTCTGGTTGCTCCCTTCTCCACTTCAGTATAGCCTCCATTTATCTATCAAAGTGACTTTCCTAAACTATAGGTCTGATCATCCCCTTCCTCATATACAAATATACATTCTCAATAAACTCTAGTGACTCCCTATTATCCTCAAGAAGGCATGTAAAAAGCTATCTGACATTTTAAGTCTGTTACAAGACTTTTGGCCCTTTTGAAAGGCTGCTGGTTGCCTCCTTCCTTTCTCTTGTTCTTACAGTTTATACCCTTTCACATATTTTACAATGCAGTGTAACTGAATTATTTTGTTATTCTTTGCAGAAGACACCTCATCTTCTCACTGCCTCCTTTGCAATAGGTGCCCCCTATGCTAGAAATGTTCTTCCTCCTCACATCTACCTCCTGGCTTGTGCAATAGGTTTTTCTTACCCTCTTCCCCCTTTCCAGAGCCCTTCCTCTAAGATTATCTATCTTCTATTACATATACATAACTTTACATAATGAATTGCATTGTTGTCTCCCAGATTAGAATATAACTTTCTTGATGATGGGGACAAATTTTGTCTTTCTTTTTATCCCCAGAAAAACTGTTAATACAAACACACAACTCTCTTATTGATGTAAGCTATTGCTGAAGGGAAAAGATTAAAAGACTAGAATGGAAGATCCATAGAAAATAGGTACTTGGGGGGAGGCTAGGTGGTGCAGTGGCCTTGGAGTCAGGAGTACCTGTGTTCAAATCCGACCTCAGACACTTAATAATTACCGTGTGGCCTTGGGTAAGCCACTTAACCCTATTGCCTTAAAAAAAAATCTAAAAAAAAAAAAAAAAAGAAAGAAAAGAACATTGAAAAGAACCTAAATTTGTTTGGGTAAGCAAACAGCTTTAGGCTTCAGCATGTGAGTTATTGTGAAGTGGTATCATTTTTTACCATTTCTTATGTACAATATCACACTTAAGGAAATGCAAAATTAATATTATACTCTTATTATTCCTTAATATCTCAACTGTGATGTATCAATTCACATTTTTAAAATAAGAATTAGAGCACAACTGATTGTACTGAGTTCAAGCCTACATTCTGCTACAAACTACCTCTGTTACCGTGGGCAAGGTAATTAACCTCCCTATTTATTCCTCAATTTCTTATTTGTAAAACTAGGAGATTGGAACAGGGTATTGTGAGGTCACATACCAGTTTAAATGTTTGATCCTCTGCTGGATATTTCCTTTCTGGGCAAAAATAATTTAAGATCCCAAAATCTTAATTATCAAATAAATATAATTTCTAGCTAATATCTCTCATTAAATTAAGCACTTCGAAGAGGAAGTTCCTAACTCACCTTAGAGGTTAAAGTAAAGGATTTCAGAGGTCCCTTCTGGGTCCAAGAAATTCTGATTTTGTGAAATCTATGATGAGGAGAGTGTCACTGTAACTAATGCTTTAAGAACTCAAGGTTAGGAAATTCCAATTAAGATGATTAGTTGAAAAACAGTCAGGAGCCTAGTTCTCGAATATATACTAGAGCAATAACCTCAAAAGATCAGCAGATTAGACAATGATTAAGAAAGCAATAAGTTGTCTCATCTAGAAAAGGACTGCATGAAAATTCAGCCTGAAGCCTAGGAAGCTAGAACAAAGAATTCACAAGTAAAGAAATTATGAGCTCAGATAAAAAGGCAAGAAGCCTGGAACACCCTAACCTGGAGAAAGAAACTCAAAACAGCATCCTACCAGCAGCAATGTGGAATAATAAAGTTAAGTACCAAATAGGACTTGCCCACCCTTTTCAAGAACGAGGGAGAGAGTAGTGATTGGTGCTGATACAGTCACAGATTAGTAACTGAGTCTGTAGATGTAACTAAATAGAAGACACTAAACCTTCTCATGACAGGAAAGATATAAACCTTGAGGAAGAAATTCAATAAATACCAAAAAAGGCCTAAGGAAAAAAAACTGACTTAATCACAAGGATTAGAAGAGTCCAGGATGATGTGATACAAGGGGGGAAAAAGCAAAATCATTGGAATAAAAAACTGGAAAGAACTGAAGACTGAAAACTTTACTCAAGTAATAACAGAACTCATTCATATACAACAGACAATGATATATTAAAGAAAAATCTAAAGGATTAAAAATTTTTAAAAATTTAAAGAATTTACCCATTCCCCAAATGACAGATGATCAAAGAATAAGCAAAGGCAATTTACAAATGAGAAATCAAAGCTATTCACAGTTATAAGAAAAAGTGTTCTAAATTATTACTGATTAGAAAAATGCAAATTAAAACATCTTTGAAGTACTACCTCACACATCTCAGACTGACCAATATGACCAGAAAGGACAATGATCAATGTTGGAAGGGTTGTGGGAAATCTGGGACACTAATGCATTGTTGGTGGAATTGTGAACTCATCCAGCCTTTCTGGAGAGCAATTGGTAATTTTGCCCAAAGGCCAATAAAAAATGTTCATACCCTTTGATCCAGCAATACCACTACTGGGTCTGTACTCATGGAAAAGTGTAAAAACATCACTTGTACGAAAATATTCATAGCAGCCCTGTTTGTGGTGGCAAAGAATTGGAAATCGAGTGAATGTCCATCAACTGGAGAATGGCTGAACAAATTGCGATATATGTAATTTTTTTTTTGCAAGGCAAATGGGGTAAAAGTGGCTTGCCCAAGGCCACACAGCTAGGTGATTATCAAGTGTCTGAGACCGGATTTGAACCCAGGTACTCCTGACTCCAAGGCCAGTGCTTTATCCACTACGCCACCTAGCCGCCCCTCGATATATGTATTTTACGGAACACTACTGTTCTATTAGAAATCAGGAATGATGGTAATTCAGAGAAGCCTGGAAAGATTTGCATGAACTGATGCTGAGCAAGATGAGCAAAAGCAGAATTGTACACCATAATAGCAATGTGGGGGTGATAATCAACCTTAATCACTTGCTCATTCCATCAGTGCAATAATCAGGGACAATCTTAAGGTATCTGTGATGGAGAATACCATCTATATCCACTGAAAGAACTGCAGAGTTTAAACAAAGACCAAAGACTATTACTTTTAATTTAAAAAAAAATTTTAAGTTGTCTAATATACTATGTAATTTTCTTATCTCTTATATTTTATTTTTTCCTCAAGGATATGATTTTTCTCTCAACACATTCAATTTTCATCAATGTATAGGATGGAAACAATGTAAAGATTATGAGACAAATGTCAAACCCCTCATGTGGGGTTGGGGTTGTGGGGGAGAGAAGGAAGGTTGAAGGAAACATTGTAAAATTCAAAACATTACAAAAAATGATAGGTAGAAACTACTATTGTTTATAATTTGAAAAAATAAAATATTTACATTAAAAATATATAAGGAGGGGCGGCTAGGTGGCGTAGTAGATAAAGCACCAACCCTGGAGTCAGGAGTACCTGGGTTCAAATCCGGTCTCAGACAGTTAATGATTACCTAGCTATGTGGCCTTGGGCAAGCCACTTAACCCCGTTTGCCTTGCAAAAACATATATATGTATATGTATATGTATATGTATATATATATATATATATATATATATATATATATATATATACACACACACATATATATATATACATATATGTGTGTGTGTGTGTGTGTGTATGTATATGGAATCTACTATCCAAAATTAATGACACAGAAAACAAGTCAAAAAATGAGAACTAAATAAATTTATGGAAAACAATAAGAAAAAAGTCTCAAGATAAAATTAAAGATATCATAAATAGGAACTGCCAAACTTTCCTGCACCCATAGAGTAAAGTTAAAAGAGAAAGAATTCCCAAGACACCTTCTGAAAGACACACCAAAAAGAAAATGACCTGTAACATCGAAGTTAAAATCTACATCTTTGACATCAAAGAAAAATTATTGCAGGCAGCCAGAAACAAAGATTCAAGCACCAAGGAGCATTCAAAGCCACAAGACTTGGCAGAAATATTATGTGAAGAAAAAATTCTAAAATATGATATTCCATAGGACAAAAGATGAAGGCTTAAAAATAAAAAATAACATACTACAATATAAAGTATATGCATGTGGGGAGGAGGTGAAGAAATAGATCTGATGATTAAAATCACAATTGACTAAAAGCAATGAATAGCTAACAATTATATAATAATAATAATAATAATAATAATAATAATAATAATAATAATAATAACAGTAGTGGTAACTAGGTGATTCAATGGATATATCATTGGGCCTGGAGTCAGAAATACCTGATATTCATGAGCAAGTCACTTCACCTATGTTTGCTTAAATCCATTGAAGAAAGAAATAGCAAACTATTCCAATATCTTTGGTCAAGAAAACCCCATAGATAGTACTATGTATGTATGATCTATAAGGTTGCCAAGAGTTGCACACAACTGAATGACTGAACAACAATAACAATAGCAGGGACAATGACATTCATTTTCAAATATTTTGTTGTGTATTTCAAATTTGTTCTCATCTGATAAGGTCTATTATTATTCACATTTTATAGATTAAAAAACTGAGGCAAAGTTAATTTCTTTGCCCAGGTCATATACCTAAGTAAGTTTTAGAGATTGTTTTTGAACTCAGATGTTTCTGATTCTTGGGGTTTGTTGAATTCAGAACCTTTTTACATTTTTAAAAAATCCTAAAGTATGGAAGAGATAATAAATGAAAATCAGGATTCCACCATTATACAGCTTGAATCCAAGATAATCAGCCAGACTGTGATATTGACAAAAGAGAAGATGTGGTAGGCCACAACTACCATCAATATGATAAGGTACATAGTTACTACATATACTCATGACTGACGGCCTAGTTCCCACTTCCTAATGACCATTGATTATACTGGGCAAGCATACAAAATGTGAGCATTTCAATTACCATGGATATTAAACATTGTGGATAAAAAGAAGTAATATTTCCTCATCATGTCAAAGAAAAAAAAATGAAGAATGTTGCTTCCAAAAGGAAAATAGCTTGGAATATTTATCTACTCATAAAATGTCCTTAATTAGCATATTACCTCTTAGGTTATATATCCAGATGAGTTTTGCTACCATTCAAGTTAACTGTTTACAATATTTGCATGAGAATATGTGAAATTAAATCTAAAAAAACGATGGACAAATTATGTTATAGAAAAAACAATAGTAGCTCTCTAACTACAAGAAAAATTATATATCATGTATATTATATATATATATATATATATACACATGTGTGTGTATTTATACACACATATATAGTTGTTTTGAATAAAAGGGAACAGGTTTGCCTTTCCCAACTCAATCCACAGGAACAGGTTTTAAAAATATATAAACTTGCCTAAACCTTGTGATCTCTTTATCATATGAGAACTTCTTTTAATTGAATCAAAAGTGACGAGCCAGCCAACTCATTAAGCCAAACTTTTCAAAGTTTTAAATAATAAAAGAAATAAATTAGGCCACTAGTAGCAAACACATTCCAAGGATACACCAAAGACAAGTATAATATTATCAGTATCAAGATTTTTTTAAAACCACTGGATTAGGAGTCAGAGTGATGGGATGGAAATAAGACTAGATTAGGAACAAAGAAACCTGAGTTTAAATCTCAGCTCTGAAACTTACTTTGTCCCTTCCCTCTTTGGATCTCAATTTCCTCACCCTTATACCATAAGGATATACATATGTACATATATAATGGTGTGTGTATATATAATATTTCTATATTTTATAGCTCTATATAAATATGTATACAAATATCCACATATGAATATATAAATCACCTCCAAGTTATAATAAAGCAATTATATGTATTTGATGGGTTCAAAATCCAACTCTAGCATCTGTGTGACTTCAAACAGCTTCCTTAATCCTTCCAGGTCTTAGTTTTCTCATCAAAAAAATTAGGAACTTAGAAAGATTGATTTCTAAGTCCCTTGCAGTAATGAAAAAAAATAATTCTATTACCTGAATTTAGGTACCTCCCTCTACTAACCTTTTTGAATCTGTTTCCACATTTGTTAAATGAGGATAACATTTGAACTAAATTATGATTTTGAGGATCTTATAAGATAATAAATATGAGCCAACAAATATTATTAAACACTTATTATGTGCTAAGTACTATGCTAAGACTTGGGGATGCAAAGAAAATCAAATAAATCATATTGCAATATGAATTTTGCAAGCTCAGTGGTGGTGGTGGTGGTTAGGGTTGTGGGAGTGGTAATGAGGATAATGATGAGATATATTTCAATGCATTTCCTTTTTAAACCACTTTTACACAAAAGAAATGAAGTGATAAGAATAGAGAATCGTAGAGTACAAAAGAAAGTAAGAATAAAAATGATTCTAAGTATTTCACATCTTAATTAGAATACCTATATAATTGGGGCATTTGGCAAATTAAAATTTCCAAAGTTGCCATTAATCTTTGCCTCACAGAAGGTGCTACATCAGCAGGATTTCAAGTTATCCATAGAGTTACCAAATCCTATTCAATAAAATATTTGAGGATTATTTACCATAACCCAGAACTTACATGCACTCACAAAGTTTAATTACTTTAGTAAGAGCTAAGATATTATACATTCACCAGGTAAACAAACACTAATGCACTTTGAAATCAACTTTCAAATAATTCTGTAATATTAGCAAGGATAATTTACTAGTGATTATTAGGAAGAGAAAAATCTGCAAACATCCCTGTAAAAAGTGCATAGAATTAATCCGAAGGAAAATAAGCTTGATCTTGGCAGCTTAAAAGCATTTTCTGTCATTAGGGGGCAAATAAAATGTTCAAAGAAATGAGCCTATCACATTTGGTCACTACATAGGTTTTGTGAATAAAGTTTATAATGTTCTAATTTTCATAATAAATTTTGTGAGTGAATAGTCAATATTTATTTAACAGTATGATAGAGTGGGAAAAACAACAGACTTGAATCCAGTAGACAGGTTACAATTCAACCTCCCACACTTGACTACCTATTCTTCACTTTTGTGAGCCTTAGTTTGGTATCTGTAAAATGAAGATAATAGTTTTACTACTTTACTAGGTTGACTTGAGTATATAGAAAAGGGTTTGCTTTTCCCAACTCAATTCACAGGAACAGGTTTTAAGAATGGATAAAAAAAATATCCCAAGCCTTGTGATGCTTTATCAGATGAGAACTCCTTTTAAACTGAATCAAAAATGGCTGTCTAACAAATCATTAAACCATACCCTGGAAGCTTCAGATAGTAAGAGAAGTAGACCACTAGTAGCCAACGTATGCCAAGGACAAATCAGAGACAGATCTAGACACACATAGGGCAGAAGCAGCTTGTCAGGACATGTATGATACCTTGAACCAGAGAATTATTCTTCTTATTAACTGAAGAAAGGGCTTCCAGGTATCAAGAGTCATGTGTTTAAACTTTGGCCATACATGTTCTCTTTCTGTGTGCCTCATTGTACCAAGTTGATGACCACTCTCCCCATAGACATATATATTTGTGGAAACTGTGTCCCAGACTTTGGGGAGAATATTTTATACCATTTGTTTGTACTATACCTACCTTGTCTGACGGATTGTTGTTAATAGGAAGTACAAGGGGAAGGAGTAGGGGTCAACCCATAAAAAACCCAGCCCTTCAAAGTTACCCCTAAAATCCTGATGATAGTAATAGCCACCTGCTTATGACCATAATGACGACGTCAGTGAGATCTGGAAAAATAGCCTTGAAGAAGCTCTGTTTAGAGGAAATGCTTTATAAGTTTTAAAGTGATATATAATTTTTAAAAAATAAAAATCGATCTCAACTTGACTCTGGCCCTAAGACTTTTTTTTTCTATGAATAAGGATAATGGTATTTGACCCTCTTGTCTCACAGAGTTGAGATGAAAATATAAGTCTTACAATGTTGTAGAAATAGAAGGTATCATTACCATAGATTCTCTTCAATAGTTCATATTTCAGGGATCATTCTAGGGTGGAATAATCTTAGTTCTAAAGGAATGCTCAATTCATCATCAGAAGGCCATAGTGACTTTAACCATAAAATGAGGACGGGAAGTTGAATCTTTAAAGTCACTTGTAGTTTTAAATCTATGATCTTATGAGATTTCATCTTGAAAATTTAGGTGACATCTAAATAAATTAGTTTTGTCATTTTTCTACTGATAGCTCACTTCAGTATATGCCAGACAGCACTTCCTAAAAAATTCAGATACATAACATCATTACCCTTATGCTCAAGTACCTTCTATAATTCTCCTTCAGGGGTAGAATCAAGTCCACATTCTTCAGGTCTGACATTCAATGTCCTAAAATACCTGGCCCTGATATATACATACATACATATATAAATACACACACACACACACACACACACACACACACACACACACACACCTTTCTCTTAAATCATTCAATGTCCTAAAATACCTGTCCCTGACACACACACACACACACACACACACACACACACAACTTTCTCTTAAGTCAAATGTCAAAACTTCACTCCAGTAGACTGATCTACTTACTGTCCTTTGAAAAAGGACTTCCCTATAGATTCTTTAAGCTATTCAATCCACCTAGCATACTCTGCTCTCAGTCTAACAAATTCCTAGCTTCCTTCAAGGTTCAAGTCAAAAATCCTTTTCTCTGTTAACCATTCACTAACAGCTCCTTCTTCTGAACTACTCTAACATTGAACCACTCACTTAAATAATTTGTTGTTTCTGTGTTTTATATCCACCAATTAAACGGTAAACTCAGGAAAGGGACCTCTTAACTGACTTCATAATCTAAACAACACACAATACTAATATGTGGGAAGAAAAGAAAGTAAGAATCTAGCAAACTTTTTTGAAAATGTGGTGTTAAAAATTTTGATCAGTTTTTAAACAATATTCCATTTCAGAGATTTTGCAGTAGGCAAAAGGAAGTCTGATATGTGTCCATATGTGAATAGCCTTAACTAAGTTTATAGGCCAAACATGTTTGAGAAACAGGCAGGCAAGTGAACTTTTGTAAGGTGTAGATTTGTGGAGTGTGATAATGAGGCAAGTCATTATGTTCTAACTGGTTTTAACTGTTCCATAAATGTTTCCTTTACCCTGTAAACTTTAAGGTCAAAATAATACAAGAAGCACTTAAAGTAAAGGAATAACATGTGTGTCTTGGCTAAGGACCAAGTCATTTTTGCAATTCTGAAATCCATCTTAAATCCGGTATGTAAGAGAACAGAAAAGAACTTTTTATTTTTTTAGGATTAGTTAAGGATGCTAAATAACTTAGATTCTTATGTCCTTCCCTCAGTCCAATTCAATGAAGTATGCAAAGACAACGTTCTACATGGTGCAAAAGAGCAATAGACTGGAAATTCAACGACCTGAGTTTGGGTTTCAACCGTAATACATCCTAGAGTGTAACCCTGAGCAATTTATTCTTCTTTGGTGGGCCTCAGTTTCTTCTCTGAAAACAACCACATTAGGTCAAATGTCCTCACAGAATTCCAGAGTCTCAGAGCTAAACAAGACATCCAAGTCTACATTCCAACTTCTATATGACAAAGAATTCCCTTCACTATAATCAGCTAGAGTCCAAACCTCCTCATTTAAGACAAAGAAACTGAGGCACTGAAAAGCTGAGCTCTGTAATTCCATCTAGATCTCTCTGCTCCACGTTCTCTGTGAATAACAGGTTCCTATCACACCTAGAGAACCTGCTGTCTAGGTAGCCCTGAGTAGAATTCCCCATTAAAGTTCATTTAGAGGCGGCTAGGTGGCACAGTGGATAAATCACCGGCCCTGGAGTCAGGAGTACCTGGGTTCAAATCCAGTCTCAGATACTTAATAATTACCTAGCTATGTGGCCTTGAGCAAGCCACTTAACCCTGTTTGCCTAAAAAAAAAAAAGTTCATTTAGCTATTCATCTTACTCTATATTTTCTTTTTTTGCAGCATTTCACACAATCTGGACAATGTTTACTGGACTGGATTGGATCCACCTTCACCAGTAAAGGTCTGAGAGAAAAGCTATTAAAGAAAGTTCATTCAAATTTTGAATATTTTTAAATTGGTTCATCTTAAAGGCATCAAATCTATTAAATTCAAAGAGTTAAATATTGATTAAGCACCTTTTCTGTGCTTATGATAAGCCTGGGGATATAAACAGGGGGAAAATGAAAGTCTTTACTCTCCATGAGCTTACAATCTATGAGGGAAGATAACACCCAAAAGGAAGAAGCTAAAAATATTGGGGGAAGGATTCCAGGGCATCTTGTTCCAAGGAGTGCAAATCAAGCAGAATTGCAGGTGGAAAGTGGGGAGTTGAAAAGGTCGGATCCATACAGGAAAGTACCCCTAATCAAATGGGAGGAGACTGAAGGAACCGGCATCACCATCCTACCTCATTTTAGTTCTGTAACCTTATCAAACTAAGGACATATAACACTTAATCTACAGAGCTCAGACTAAGTGATAAAAGACCATTTTATTTATTTAGATAGGCAAGGACACTTGACTGGACTGCAGGAATTTAATTATCAAGAGAGGTGAGAAGGAAGACATTTTCCCAAAAACTTTAGTGTGTGACTTTCGAGTAGATTCCTAACTGTAGATTCTAGTAGATTCCTGAGAGCTTCTAGGGAAAGGGAGAGGATAAGAGCAGGCTTGACTTTGGCCTTGATCAGATCTCTTTCCCTCCAACCCAGAAAAGAGGAAGTCCTAATGGCTTCAAAGTATCTGGAGCATTTTTAGATTCCCCATCTTCCACTGATAGCTTAAACATTATTCCTCCTCATGCTTACTGTAGTGCCTCCATCATTGAGTATCAGACAAACTGAACTCAGAGCTCTACAAGGAGACCAGTAAAGCAACTATGCCATACCTATGGTAAACTTCTTGTGTACTCTATGATTATAATAAGCATTAGGATCCACTGTATAACAAATCAGGAATCAAGAATTACCCCCCTTGTTCATATGTGCTTTCTAAGTTTGAGCTCACTTTCCCCTTTGGGCAGGATGTTTTGTATCAACTGCTCTTTTCTAAAATTTTAGTAAATGTCCCCTTTCTAAAAACTACACAAAAAAGGAGGGGAAGCCACCTCCTTACCATTCAAGGGTACCTCTAAAAGTCTGAGGAAAAGTTCAATTTCTGAGGAATGGACCCATCCTTAAATGTGGTATTTGAAATAAAAATGCCTCAGAGCTTACATGTTCTACATAAAGAAGTTATTCTTTACCAAGAATTACAATGATTTCCTACAACTTCTACCCATTGCCCTAACTGGTGGCCTTCAGGGCCAAACAAAAACAAGCCTAAAATATATTCTAGATGATTACCATTCAAGGCAGCTAGAACCCCTGAAGACAGCAGAGTTAGCTCCCTCAGTCTTCTCCAGGTTAAATATCTCCACTTCCTCCAATCAACCACATAAGATAGCAGTACCTCCTCATCCTGCTTGCCCACCTTTGTAAAATGTCTAACTTATCAATATTCTGCCTAAAGGGTAAGGTATAGAATGGAATACATTACACCAAAGATGATGCCCAGTGGGGCTTTTGCTTCCTATTTGCTGTGTACTAACCTTCAAATCATAATATGTTTGTTGTTCATTAAAATCTAATTTTTCCAACAAAAGAAAATTACCTAACAACAATTTCTCTGTTGTTCTTGTGAACCTGATTTTTTGGATTTTTGCAAGGCAATGGGATTAAGTGGCTTGCCCAAGGCCACACAGCTAGGTAATTATTAAGTGTTTGAGGCTGGATTTGAACTCAGGTACTCCTGACTCCAGGGCCAGTGCTCTATCCACTGCACTACCTAGCCACCCTGAACCTGATTTTTTGAACCCAAGTTTAAGACTATAATTTTGTCTATCAAAGGCATCCTATTAGATCCATATGATTTGTTTAGCCTGTTTTAGACAGTTTGGAATCCAGTTTTCATTTAAAATATATGCTAGAGCTCCTAGTATTGTGTTACTTAGGAATTTCATGAATGAATTATTGAAAGACATATTTATAGGGATGTGAATATGAAGGCAAAGACAAACCTACCCTCAAGGAGAGCTTAAAATCTAATTCATTGCACCACCAGGGTTGGTCTATCATAACCTATTTTTGATACAATCATAGAAAGTTTCTAATGTCACTTTCTAACTGAAGATTTATGATTAAATTTTGCCTCCATAAAAAGAACTAAATTTTTCAGAGGAAGCTGATGGCACAATGAATAGAGTCTTGGAGTCAAGAAGACCTGAGTTCAAATCCCACCCCAGATACAAGTTGTATGACCCCAGGAAAATCATTTAACCTATCTGCTTCAGTTTCCTTAACTGTAAAATGGAGATAGTAACTTCTTGCTCCCTTTTTGTTCCTATTTCAAAGCTACTATAATATCTATTTTAAACTAAACGTACCTAAATCTCAAAATAATTTTGATAGAGATTTCACAAGCAAAAAAATTATGATCTACATATGTCTTAGGAGATCTTTGGGGAAACAGTGCATTTATTTGAAAAAGAACTGAACTTAGAATCAGGCTATTATAGATTGCATGACTTTGGGCAAGTTATTTCAGTCCCAAAGTTTCTTCATCTTTAAAGGGGAAAAGAAATTCCTTTCACTACCTCCTTCACAACTGTTGTAAGGTAAAGATTTCATCAACATTAAAGTGCTATACGAATATGATTTAATATTTACATTGTTACCTTGAATCACTTGGCTTTTCATTTAATTTGGAGATGTTCTAGAAACCATTTCTGAGAAAATGTTGTCATCTATACTCCATTTAAAGACTTTCAGAGAAGGGAAACTTATGTTAATCCAACACTCCACTCTATAATTTTAGACAGTGTTAACTGATTGGGGCAGGGGGAGGGGAGGTGGGAGAGGAGAAGAGAAGGAAAGGAAGGGAAAATTCTTACATGAAATATAAATCTTCTCTTCTGTAATGTCCATTAACTGTTCTATATTCTGCCCTCTGAAGTCAAGCCTTGAACAATTCCCTCTTCCAATGATAATCCTTTAAATAGTTAAAGACAATTATCATGGCCTCTCTAATTTTTTTTTATTTTCTGAGCAAAATATCCTTTAATGTTATAGCATAGTACAATTAAAACCTTCCCTCTGGCCACTATTCCTCTTCTAAAGCAACCTAGGATAGCTTGAGTTTTTAGCTGTTGGGGGCTACAAAGTCAAATGCACTAAATTGCTCAGATTTTTTCCAAAAAAAGTTTACATTCAGCTATCCCTCTCTCTAATCCTATTCTTGTCCAGTTGATTTTTTTCATGCAAAGATAAAACATTTTTCCTACTAAATTTCAACTTACTAATATGAGTCCATAATCTTCTGTCAACATACTTTTGTATGCTCTGACATCTAATGAATTATAGGTCATACTTGACCACATTGTTATGTTTTATAAGCATGACATGGTTTCACACTATCTAGACATCATCTTCCCCTTTCTTAACTCCTGTTACATTCATAACAAATATATTCATTTGATACTTAGCATAAATTGCATTATATTGCTTATAATTTTTTCATATGAACTAAAAATCATAGAATATAAAGTGAGGAAAGAACCTTAAAACATAAAAATTGAACAAAATATTTAAAGCTGGGAATATCCTTAAAAATAATCTACTCCTATCTTTTTACTGTCCAGAAAAGGAAATGCAGGCATAGAGAGGATATGACTTGTTCTACTGGCAGAGCTGGAATTGGAAACTTAATTTATACTCCAATGTTTTTCCCCCTACTATAACATATTTCTAAGTATTATCTTCTTAATCAAACTATAAGCTCTTAGAAGGCAGGAACAAAATCTAAATCCATTTGCATTTCACTAAGTGCTAAGCCTAGGGGTATATGTCTATAGATGTGTGTATATACATATCTGTATGGATATTCTTATAAATCTAAGAAACTAATGACAAAATTTTTCTACAGAAAAAAATTAAATATATTCAAGCAATTATTTCTGGCCCACATGCTGCCTCAAGAGTCAGAGCAGGACTGCTAATTCAAAATGACAAATAATAAAAAATACATTCTCACAAGCAAGTGCCCTATGATTCTGTGGGGTTGTATAGATACACAAAATTACTAAGGTTTGACAAATCCAAAATCAAAGTTTGTAGAATGGTAATTCACATTTTGTTAGTATTTTACCTTCTAAAAACCTTTTATCTCACAAAAACCCTCTTAGTAATATAGAATTTCACTTGAGGATCCAATTTTCAACAAACAATGGCAATAATAAAGATAATGAGATGTAAGATGAATGGTGTTCTGAAATATGCAAAATGCTTTCCATACAGTAGCTCATCTGATCCTCAAAACAGTCCTGTGAATTATGTACTACCATTTTTCAGACAAGGAAGCTGAAGCTCACAGTGCTGAAATGAGTTGCCCAAGATCACACAGTGAGTATTTGAAAAAGGATTTGAAACCCTGCTGCACTCTATCCACTCTGCTAGAGAGGAGTTCAAAATCTAGTTCTGCCACTGACTTGGATGAGCCTTCTCTGGGAATCTCAGTTTCCTTATCTGTAAAATAAGTCAATTGGGCAGGATGATTCAAGAGTTTGATCAATCTACTACATGGGCTACAATTCTTGTGGAAGGAAGATTCTGTCTGTAATTCCTATTGTTTGAGAACCATGTTAAAACTGACATAATTCAAAAACTTATTCTATCATGGAGACAGTAGCCTATACAATTCTAGGCTGAATGGCATTCCTCAAATCCATCAATATTGTCCCTGATAAAGTAATAAGATTCAAGTCCTATAGTGTTCAAATATTTCAATCACCATGTTGGCTCATAGCAACATCTACACGAACATAAAAGGAAAACTATTCAAACTGTACAGCTTTACCTACCATTGAAATGTAAGAGAAAAATACAACTAAACATTTTTTTCCAAATACTTGCTAAGAGATAAAAATTAATAATGGATGATGGTATGGGGGCTTCAGAAAATTACAAAAATCCTTCTTCAAACAACACAACAACCACATGAAGACCCCAAGGCAAAAGAACCTGTATATACTGAAAAGGCTCATACATGTTGGCATTTCTTAATTTCTTTGAGAAAAAAAAAGAAAAACACTAAGGATATATAACCTCAACAGCAGAGTCTTAAATTCTACAAATGAAGCATTAGTACAGGTTCACAAAAACAACTGTTTTGGGGCTGGGTTCTTATAAATAAAACATGCTTAATGAGAATTAAGAATCTATAAAACAGGACAATATTTGAGTAATATAGAAGTTGGTTTTAGTTTACCACTGTCACCAAAACACCTCTTAAGTAATCTTTTTCTCTCTTGTTCTTTCTCCCCTACCAAAACTGTAGGGGAACACTAATGACAAATTCTACATACATGAATGAATTTAGAAAAAAAATATTTAGCACTATTTGACATACATATATCAGTAGCTTCTTTGTGCACTGAACTATAAACAGGACTCAGAGGTTAAAAAGTATCATATTTGCCCTCATGTTGGATATAATGCATAAAGAAATTCTTACTATTTTAAATGAAAATTCAACCATGAAGAATTTACTATGAATACTATGTATACCAGCTTGTACCCATGTTACACTAAGGCAAGGAGGGGTGTGAAGAGAAGGGAAGGTTTCATAGGATGACATTAAACCTAGGACCTGATAGAATGACAGAAACCAAAATAGAGGGAGCACATTGCAGACAAAAGAATTTTTTAAAAAGCATAGGCAATAGACTAAATAGGTGGGGAAAAGAGTCTGTATTAGGGTGATAGAGTGAAAATAGAAGAGTAAACCAACATGACTGATAATTATAGAAGGGTCTTTATGATGACAAGTTATTCTTTGCCCTTTCCCCCATTGACTGATCTTGGATAGACCTCAAGAAAGTTGTACATGGTAAAAAGTTTCAAAAAACTTGGGTACACAGGTGAATACTGTACACATTAACAGCAATATTATGTGATAATCAACTGTGATAGACTTAGCTCTTCTCAGCAATACAATGCAAAGACAATTCTAAAAGACTTATGATGATGGGGCAGCTAGGTGGTGCAGTGGATAGAGCACTGGCCCTGGAGTCAGTTCAAATCCACCTCAGAAACTTAATAATTGCCTAGCTATGTGACCTTAGCCCCAGTGCCCTAAATTAAAAAGTTAAAAAAAAATACTGTTAAAAAAACTGGTCATGGAAAATGCCATTCACATCCAGAGATGAAGTTTGATTGCAGAACAACGCATACTGTTTGCAATATCTTAAATATTTTTTTATGTTTTATGAATTTTTCCCTTTTGTTCTGATTCTTCTTTCACAACATGACTTAATATGGAAACATGGTTAACATAACTGTGACCATATAGCCTATATCAGTTTCCTCGTTGTCAAGAGGAAGATGGAAAGAAGGGAGAAAGGTAGAAAAAACTGAAACTCAAAATCTAACATAAAATGAATGAATGTTGAAAACTATCTTTACATGTAATTGGGGAAAAATGAAAAGTTACATAAAGATAAGTGACCCTGGGGCGGCTAGGTGGCGTAGTGGATAAAGCACCAGCCTTGGAGTCAGGAGTACCTGGGTTCAAATCCAGTCTCAGACACTTAATAATTACCTAGCTGTGTGGCCTTGGGCAAGCCACTTAACCCCATTTGCCTTGCAAAAAAAACCTTAAAAAAAAGAAAAAGCTAAGTGACCCTGAGACTTGAATTACTTCTGAGAAATCATAAACTTTTTTTAAAAAATAAAAACAATCTCCTTAAGGAAAAAAAAAAAAAACAGATTCAAAACTTCATCTTGGGATTCACTCACCATGTGACTTTAGGACCTTCATTTCTCAAATTTTAAAAATGAGAAGGAACTATTTAGAAGATTCTTAAATCACTTTCTAGTTCTTGGATGAGGATCAAGTCATTAGAGTACCCAAAACATGCCCTTCCAGGTTAGCATCCAGAAGAATATTTGGTAAGCCCAATTCTGGCATTCTTAATCAAAGTGCCCTTCCTTTCATTCAATAGGATGTGAAGGTAGTCTTTGACTGCTTCCTACTGGCATATTGTGTCTTGAACTAAAGGCTTTAAATTGGCTTTAAATATCTAGAACTGTGCAGAAAAGAGGATCAAGCAATGACATCTCATTCTTTGTTGGCTATTTTCAAGAGAGAGGATTGCTGTGAGCCACTGGTTAGGCAAGGAACATATTTTTTTCAAGTAGCCACAACATGTCGATCAGTGCCCATATGACTCCTGTCTTTTGTCTCTAGTATTTATTTTTCCCTAATTGCTCCTGAATATTCAGACAAAGAACTGACTAGATTACAACTTTGTTAGTTTTGAAAGGTCAAGAAAAACATCACATAGTAACCAGAATCCATGAGAATAGAAGATACAAGAGAGAATATCTATAGTAGATGAGCAAAGTCAGGAAGCAACCCTGTGGGGCAGCCTGTTTGACCTCGGCCCAGCAGTGGATTAACCCAGAGGCTAAAATTCAAATGTCCTAAGGAGCTAGTCCAGCTGAGGGAGCTAGCAGCTTGCCCACTGGCCATGCTTAGCCCAGCACCTGGCCCTTATTGTGTAGTGATTGATGGATTACTGGTGGTTTGATGCTAGATGCTGCTGCAGGGAAACTTTCTGTCTCATATGTTTCCTACTTGTGTGCTTTAAAACTTCTAGGTTTCAGGTTTGAGTCCACTGCGCACAGAGTATAAGTGTGTCTAAAATGGAAATCGGGAAGGAAGTTTTGTAAATTCTGTTCCTGCTATTCTATCTCAATACATACCTCTTTGTAAAAGCTATCTAACATTAACTGATTAAACAATATTAGAAGACAACACAGAATTGGGATTCAGAAAAAACTAGTAGAAATCACAAGTATCCAAGGATAGAACCCTTAAGGAAGAAGCAATCAGGCACCCTGAGGCTCTGCCTGCCCCATGAGTGGGAAGTGTGAAAAGAAGCTCCCAGGAAATGTGACACCAGTGATTCAAGAATTCACAAACAGTAAGAATTTTTGAATTTGACAATGATGTGGTTCTTTCTTACTGTGTGGAAATGAAAGTCAATATATCTCCAAGTACGAAACATAGCCTAAATATCTTCCTAAGCTATAATTCTATACTTTTTTCAATTCTACTGACATTTATTAGACACCAAATCTACACTATTTCCTGTATCAGATATTGGGCATGATATAGGAAGTAATCTACCTTAAAAAAAAATCCAACTTGAGAAATGCTTTTAAAATAACGATCTGAGTGTTTTTGGGATGAAGAAGAATATGAATAGTGAAACCGCATATGGCTAAGAAAGATGCTTAAAAATTTCTTGAGGGGGTGGCTAGAGCACCAGCCTGGAGTCAGGAGTTCCTGAGTTTAAATCCGGCCTCGGACACTTAATAATTACCTAGCTGTGTGGCCTTGGGCAAGCCACTTAAACCCCATTGCCTAGCAAAAACTAAAAAAACAAACAAACAAAAACACTCCTGGAAAAGAAGACAGACATATGAGAAACTGTTCTAAGTAACTACTAATCAGAGAAATGCAAATTAAAACAACTCTGAGATACTACTTCATATCTAACAGAAAGGCAAATATGACAAAAAAGGAAAATATTGGATGCTAGATGGAATGTGGGAAAGCTGTTAGTAAAGTAAGTGACCTGATTCAAACATTCTGGAGAGAAAAGGGCTATAAAACTGAGTATACCTTTTGATCCAACAATACCTTTAAGGTCTCTATTCCAAAGACATCCAAAAGAAAAGGGGAAAAGACTTTTTATACAAACATTTATATTTGTTTATGCAAAAATATTTTTGTAGTGGCTAAGAACTGAAAATTAAAGAATTACCCCCATCAATTAGGGAGTGGTTAAGCAAGCTCTGGCATATGATTGGATTGGACTTTTACTGTGCTACAAGATATGAAAAGCAGGATGATTTTTTAAAAACCTGAAAAAACTTACATGAACTGTTGCATAGTGAAGTGAAAAGAACCAGGAGGGCATTTTACATAGTAATGGTGATATTATTCAATGGAGAGCTGTGAATGACTGAGCTATTCTCAGAAATACAATGATCCAAGAAAATCTCAAAAGACTAATGATGAAGCATACTAATGCCTCAAGAGAAAGAACTGATATTGATTGAATACAGACTGAAGCATGCTACTTTTCACTTTCTTTTTTTCTTTTATTCAAGTTTTCTTGTACAAAATTATTAATATGAAAATGTTTTGTTTACAAAATTGCACATGTATAAACTATATCTGATGGCTTACTGTCTCAGAGAAAGGAAAGGGAGGCAGAGTGGAATACAATTTGGAATTCAAAACTTTAAATAAAAATGTTAAAGAGGTGGAGGGGGAAGAAAAGAAAAGAGACAGAACACGTAGGGAAATGGCAGGGAAGTGATCATCAAGTTTGTAAGGTACAAGGCCAGGGTTCAACCTAGTTCTATATATGCTAGTTAGATGACCCTGGGAAAGCCTCTTTGCCTCTCTGACACTCAGATTCCTCTTCTAAATTAAGTATGTAATATGTTGTATTACCTATCAGGATTTTTAGAGAGAAAAATCTAATATACTTCAAGGCACCATGAGTTATTATATGGGAATGTGCTAAGTCACCAATTTTACAAATGGCTGACACTGTCTCTTTCAGAAAGAAAATTTCACCAGCCCAAAGTGAATGCATCTTAAACTTAACAAGGCCAAAACAGAACTAATCATTTTTCCCTTTAAACTCATCAGTCTTTTAAACTTCCCTATTTATGTCACCACCATGGAAACAAACACATGATTCACACAAAATGGCTAAATCTTTATACAAATAAGTCCCAAATCAACCTGTCCAGTTCCAATCAATCTCCCAAACTCAATATGAATATCTCCAACTGTCTTCGATGTCCTAAACTCATCTCAAATGAAATATCCTACAACAACTCATCAACTTCTCCTTTCATCCAAATACTACTTTTCTTTCTAATGACAAATCCTATGCAATTTTTGTTCTTAGTCATCTGTAACTATATCATGATCAATTCAAAATGCTAGAGGCATATCTCCATTCTTCAGATACCTAAAGAATTGTTGTTGTTCAGTCATTTCAATTGTATCCAATTCTTCATGAATTCAATTGAAAATTTCTTGGCAAAGATAGTGAAGGTTTGCCATTTCTTTCTCTATACCATTTTAGAGATAAGGAACACAGGAAAATGTCCAGGATCACATGTTGGGAAGTATCAAAGACCAGATTTAAACTCAGGGAAATAGTCTTTCTGTCTTTTTTACTTCATCATCTTAGTTAGTCTTAAGAATATCACCACAGCTCTTCCTCGGCACTTCCAGTGGAGGGGTCATCATCTCTTTGCCGGCATCACGCCTGCCCTCAGACCCTTCATGAAGCCCAAAATTGTCAAGAAGCAGACCAAGAAGTTCATCCGACACCAGTCTGACAGATACGTGAAGATCAAGAGAAACTGGCATAAACCAAGAGGCATTGATAACAGAGTGCAAAGATGATTCAAGGGCCAGATCTTGATGCCCAATATTGGTTATGGAAGCAATAAGAAGACAAAACATGTTACCAAGTGGATTCAGGAAGTTTTTGGTACACAATATCAAAGAGCTTGAAGTACTCCGATGTGCAACAAATCTTACTGTGCTCAGATTGCTCACAATATTTCCTCTAAGAATCGCAAAGTCATTGTGGAGAGAGCAGCTCAGCTAAGCTATCAAGATCACCAATCCAAATGCTAGGAGGAGTGAAAAAAATGAGTAAAAAGCTTTGCACATTTTTATTTGTGTTAAATAAACCCTCAAAATTCAAAAAAAAAAAAAAAAGAATATCACTACAAAAAAAAACCCTAAAAAAAAAAAAAGAATATCACTACGGAGGGGCAGCTAGGTGGTACAGTAGATTGAGCACTGGCCCTGAAGTCAGGAGTACCTGAGTTCAAATCCAGCCTCAGACACTTAATAATTACCTAGCTATGTGATCTTGGGCAAGTCATTTAACCCCACTGTCATAAATAAATACAAATTAAAAAAAAAAAGAATAACACTATGGAATTCCAAGTTGTTTTTTTGCTGACTCTCATTCTCACCATATGAATTGCCCACCTACTTCTCTAAACTTAAAAAAATCCAGAATGGTATATTATTTCTACAGTTAATATTTCTAAAACTCTTTAAACAATGACAATGCATCACTGTGTAGTAAATGGAATTTATATACACAGCATAATTTTCAATTTGTGTTGTTCTACAATGAACTTATTCCTTAGTGCAATTTGTAAGTATATGATAAGTAATTCACTCATATGACAGGAAAAGCAATAAGAATACTTCTCTGAGTAGCTTTTTTTTTGTTTTTTACCATGGTCTTCTACAACCCATAAATAAGACAAAATTCATCATTATAAGTATCAGAAACTTGGAAAGCACATCATAAGTCACCTCATCCAACTCCTACTAAAAAATGAATACCTTATTCAACAACCTTGACAAATGGTGATACAGTCTCAATATGAACAACATTAATATTAGGAAATTCACTCTTAGAGGTCAGCCTACCTAATTATATTTTCCTAGGCTAATAAAAAATTAGTTCATCTACTTTAGTCTAAACATGCAAGAAAAAGTAGTATGGAAAAATCATTCCAAACTAAGCTATAAAGTGATTTCCATTCACAGTTCAAAAGAAGTTCTGAATCTCAGTTGAAGGGAAGAAAGGAGCACTAGCATTGCAGTTGTAGGGGAGCAGTGGCCCTGATCATAGTAGAACAAAAAAGAGAGCTAAAACTTGTGACTGCAGTCAAGCAGGGACACACCCTGTGTAAAACACCAGAAGCTAAGCAGTGATTACACAATCACTTTGCAAGTTCTAAAAACTTGCAGATCCTTTGAATTAGCTCTAAAAAAATAGTCTAAAGTTTGATATAGTGCCTCCACACCCAGATGACTAAAGTCCACTCCCACATGGGCAGAAAGAATTTTAAAATAAATTTTAAAGCTAAGAAATAGGCTGAAAAATGAATTAGTGATAAAAAAAGAATCCAGCAATAAAAAAAACTATTATAGTGTCAGAAGACAATATGAAATAACTATAAGCAAACTAAGAAAAATTTTAAATTCGACACAAGTCCAACAAGAATTCTTGAAATTGTAAAAGAAAGATAATAATGTTAAAGGGAAAAAATAGAAAAAGAAGTGAGAGTGATACAAGGAATTTATGAAAAGAGAATTAACAGCTTGGCAAAAGACCAGGACAAATTCTGAGAAAAGCAACACCTTAAAAAAATGGAATAGGTCAGATGGTAAAGAAAGCAGAAAAACTCACTAAAGAAAACTCCTTAAAAAAAACTGGCCAAATGGAATAAAAGGTACAAAAACTCACTGAAAAAAAGTAAGTCTTGAGGGGGCTAGGTGGTGTAGTGGATAAAGCACTGGCCCTGGAGTCAGGAGGACCTGGGTTCAAATCCGGCCTCAGACACTTAATAATTACCTAGCTGTGTGTCCTTGGGCAAGCCACTTAACCCTGTTTGCCTTGCAAAAAAAAAAAACTAAAAAAAAAGTAAGTCTTTAAAATTAAAACTGGGCAATTGAAAATTAATGTCTACATGAGATATCAAGAAACAGTCAAAAGAATAAAAAAATAGAAGAAAATGCAAAATGTCTGACCTGGAAAATATAATGAGGAGAAATAATTTAAGAACTATTAAATTTATTGAAATTCATGAAATCAGTTTGATATAAATCTAAAATAGAAATTGAAAGAATCTACCAATCACTTCCTGAAAGAGATCCCAAAATGAAAACTCCAAGGAATGCTATAGCCAAATTCCAGAATTCTCAGTACAAGAAAATAGTTCAAGTAGTCAAAAAGAAATTATTTAAATATCATGTAACCACAACTAGAATCACAGAAGATTTAAAAGCTTCCAAGATAAAGGAATAGGGCACCTAGAATATGACATTTTAGAAGGAAAAAAGGACTAAGATTGCAAGAATAACTTATCTAGCAAAAGTAAATCTAATTCTTCAGAAGATATATATATATATATTTTTTTAATGAAATGGCTGATGAAAAGACCAGAGCTGATTAAAAATCTGAAATTCAAGATAAGACTAAAGAAAAGCACAAAAAGCTAAATGTAAAAAAAAGAAAAAAAGCATAAAGAATTCAATAAGGTTAAACTATTTACATTCTTAAATGGACTGATGATTTATGTAACTCCTAAGAACTTTATTATTATTATGGCAATTAAAGGAGTGTAACAGAGGACAGGAATGTGAGTCAATTATGTTGGAATGATTTTTTTTTAAATGAAGAGGTAAGAAAGAGGAATGGACTGGAAGAAGGAAGAAGGGAGAGGAAGAAGGGAAAAATTATAATACAAAAAAAAAAGGTGCATAAGAAAGCTTTCACAGTGGAGAAGATGCCAGACTTGAATCTCACATTCTTCAAAATTGGTCCAAAGAGGCAGAACTCAGTGCCAATTGGAGTCTAATTTTTAACTTTATTTTTATTAGATTTTTTGCAACATGGTTAATATGAAAATGTTTTGCATGATTTCACATGAATAACTGATATGTTGCTTATTGTTTGTCTTCTCAATAGGTAGGGGAGGGACTAGAAGAAAGGAGAGAATTTGGAATTCAAAATGTTTTAAAACAAAAGAATGTTAAAAGGGTTGCACAAGAGAATGAGGCAGGACTTGAATCCATGTGGTCAACTCTATCTTAATTACTTCAGTCTTTTTCTATGTGGTAAGTACCTATGTGTGGTCAAGCCAAGGGTCAAACCCTGGCCCTGAGAATTTATTATATCATATCATTTAAAAAGTATATTAAATGTCATTGGTTAAATGATTTCTTAATCATTACACTATCTTCTATACCACCGAGCAAATAAAGAACAAGTTTCTTATCTTAGTCAACAGAACTCTCTACAAACTAACTTCAAACGTCCTTTCCAGTCTTGAATGAAATCTATAAACCCAGAAAGAGACAGATAACATTAGGGGACTTGAGAGATGAGAAGTTGCTAAGAGAACATGGAAATTAAAGAGGAAATGAATAATGAATCCCCTACCCCATTCTTCTCCTTGTGTCATACTCTATGTTTGTGTCTTTAGTCACAATATCTTTATATAACAGTATAGATTTCCCCATCATCGTCTCGTGGGTCTGTTGATATCCCAATTCAGGTATGTATCTTTCTTAAAGGCTTCCTTGACATCTCTTTTCACTCTTAACAAATAGTATGTATATATGAAAATTTTCAAAAACTGTCCCTAATACCCAGCATACTGTTCCTCTTCTCTAACTCCTGGTTCAACTGGAACCAGTTCAGTTAAAATCTCATTTGCTGCAAAAAGTTTTTCATAATACTTTGCAATTCAAAGGCCTTCCTTCTAAGATTATCTCTGGTTTATTCTGTATTTATCTCTTTTACACCTAGTTCTTCACCTATTGTATCTCTACTCTGTGAGCTCCTTGAGGTCAAGGAATGTATTTTTGTTTATTTTAATTTTTTTCCATTTCTTTTTATTCCCAGGTTTCAATAAAGTCCTGGCACCATTAGAATGGGCACCTAAATGTTTACTGTCTTATCTTTACAGTCTATGTTGAAGTGACTATCCATCCATTCATATAAGTTTAAAAAAAATAGGTGTTACAATAGAAAAAAAATACTGATCTTAAAGCCATGAAACTTGGAATGAAGTATGGATATTGGCTCTGCCATCTATTAATTGTATGGATTTGAACAAGTTACTTCATAGTGCTGTTGGGCAAAAACTACTTTGTAAATTAGAAAGTACTTGAAGAATATAAACTATTTCAATTAAAAACTGATTCAAGTAGGCCAAGCCAAGATAGCAGAGTAAAGGATGAGACTCAGGAGCTCTCTCCCAAACCTCTCCAAATATGTTAAATAATGATTCTAAACAAATTCTCAGGTGACAGGACGCACATAAAGGCAGAGTGAAACAATTGTCCAGCCCAAGACAACTTAGAAGGCTGGCAGAAAAGTCTGCAGCCCCGGGGGTGGCAAAGGAGCCTGGTCCAGGATGAGCCCCACCATCACCTTCTTGGGCCTGGCCCAGCACACCCGAGGAGCAGGTCTCACAGAGACTGAATAAGTGGCAGCAGTGGTGGTTTCCAGCACTCTCAACCAAAGACAATGTAGAAGGACTGCAGGAAAGGTCAGTCCCCTCTGGGTGAGAGTGGAGCAGAGTTCAACACAGAGCCTACCTCATGAAACCAGGAGCAGACCTAGGGCACCATTGAAGCAGCAGCAGCAGCATCTACTTCCAGAGCTCTCAACCCACAGATGGAGGGGTCAGAAGGAGATTCCAAGGATCTCTTTGCTAACACTGAGGCATGGCTCTGTTGCACTGCCCATATTCAGATCCAGGTGGCAGTGCCAGAGTGAAGAGGAACATTAGTACCCCAGAGCTTATAGCCACACTAGAGTGGGGACCTTCCTCACACTTCGAAGACAGAAAAGAGTTGTCACATACCACTCACAGAGGAGACTAGAAGAGCTGTAACATCTCTCTTTAGACCATTCTACCTGGGAAGAACTGAAAACTTACAGGTCCCCAGATGTATCTCTGAAAACAGTTTCACAAAACTACAAGAGCCTGAAGAAGTTTACTCTCCACCTGGGAAGTAGAGCCCTACTTTAACAAAGAGTTAAAAATCAAGTCATAGACTGGGAAAATGAGCAAATAACAGAAAAAAAAAATCTAACCATGACAAGGAAGATCAAAACACAAACTCAAGAGATAACAAAATCAAAGCTCCTATGTCCAAAACCTCCATAAAAATTTAAATTGATCTCAGGTCATGGAAATAAGAAGGTAGAGGAAAAATTGGGAAGAGAAATAAGAGTGATGCAAGAAAATCCTGAAAAACTAGTCATAGCCTGGTACAAGAGACAAAAAAAATACTGAAGAAAATAACACCTTAAAAACAGATTAGGTCAAATGACATGAGGTACAAAAAGCCAATAAGGAAAGAATACTTTTTTTAAAAAAAAAAGCAGAATTGGCCAAATGGAAAAAGAGACACAAAAATTCACTGAAGAAAAAAAACTCATTAAAAAGAAAAATTTGCCAAATGAAAAAGCAGGTACAAAAGCTCACTGAAGAAAATAATTCCTTAAAAATTTGAACTGATCAAATGGAAACTAATGACTTTATGAGAAATCAAGAAACCACAAAACAAAATTGAAAGAATTTAAAAATAGAAGAAACTGTTGTCAAATATCTTACTGGAAAAACTACTGATCTGGAAAATAAATCCAGGAGAGATATTTTTTAAATTATTGGATTACCTGAAAGTCATTATCAAAAAAAGAATCTACACATCATCTTTCAAGAATTGTCAATGAAAGGAAATAATGAGCAGGATACTCTCAGAAAAACCTGAAAAGACTTAGGTAAGCTGATGCGAAATGAAATGCACTGAGTACAAAATAACATCAGCTGTGAATGATTTAGCTTTTCTCAGCAATACAATGATCTCAGAGAAAGAGTTCAAAGGTTTCAAAACACAGTATGAAGAATACTTTTTTTTGGAACTTTATTTTTCTTGAGATTTTTTCATTGAGGTTTTTTTTTTGGGGGGGGAGTCTATGTTTTCTTTTACAACATCACTATTACATAAATGTTTTGCATGACTGCACATTTATAGCCTGTATCAAATTGCTTGCTTTCTCAATGGGGGTGGGAGACCAAGGAGGAAGGAAGGGAGAGACTTTCAACCTCAAAGCTTTAAAATTAACATTAAAAGTTTTCACATGTAACTGGGGAAAATAAAATACCAAATTAAAAACTACAAAAAAGAGAAATAATTCAAGATTGATAAAAATATGAGTTAGATAAACGTTCCTATTAAAATGAAAAGGACATAATAAAAGTTAATAAAAGAAGCTGCCAACAGAACTATTATAGAAAATAAATTCCATTGGGACAATACCATTAAACTAAGTGCCAAAAAAAAAAAGTATTTCCATCATAAAAAGTTATATTCAAAGGGATTTTTAAAAAACATAAATCTAAAGGTGATTAGTTCCATTAATATGAATATCAATACAAAGTTATATTTATTATTAACCTAAGTCCCTATGGATAGACAGACAAATGCATAAGTATTCCTTATTACTTCTAGAATCAAATATAAAATTTGTTATTAGCCTTTTACAGCTTTTATTTTCAATGTCTCCCCCACTTTAGACTATGAGCTTCTTGAGAGCAGGAATCATCTTGCCTAACCCTAACCCTCAGCATTTAGCAAAGAACTTGGAAAGTCCAAAATGTGCCAGTTAATAATGTTTACTGATTACATGATGCATACTCATAATAAAAGATACACAGTCAAGATTACAAAAAGGGAAACTCCCTTCTTCCAACCTCCACCTCTATCACCAAAGAGCACCTCTGTGCTGTCACTCAGATCATATCCAAATCCAATGACATGTCAATGAAATAGGAGTTGTTCTGGACCCAGAGATCAGAAGCAGGGCTTAACCTACAATTTCCTATACAAGTCTCATGACCTTTGCTCTAAAGCCTCCTTCTAATCTTCCTTGCTGAAAGAAAAATCAAATACCCTAGCAAAGAAGTATTGACAATACTTAATTATCCATGATAAAGGTAAGAAGAGCATAAACAAAATCCACACATAATCTAAAAACCTAACTTTCTTCCATTTTTTCAATGGATCTTTAAAAAATTTACAAATTATTTTCATGATTTCATTTACAACTCTTCCTTATCTATCAAATTTAAGAGAAAGGATGTATGTAAAAGAAAATAGATAAAATTTTACTTTCCTTTTTTTTAACAATTTAATTTAATTTTTATTTACTTAAGGAAATGGGGTTAAGTTCCTTTGAACTTTAGATTCATGTTTAAATAGGCTGAGAAAACTTGGTCATGCAACAGGGACAAGTCTATAAATTATCAAGATGAAGAAGTCATTCGGGAAATTGGAGTAAATTCAGTATGACTTTCTTTCTTTCTTTCTTTTTTAGGTTTTTGCTAGGCAATGGGGTTAAGTGGCTTGCCCAAGGCCACACAGCTAAGTAATTATTAAGTGTCTGAGACCAGACTTGAACCCAGGTACTCCTGATTCCAGGGCTGGTGCTTTATCCACTGTGCCACCTAGCCGCCCCCTCAGTATGACTTTCTAGCAGACGCCTAAGAAAGAAACACCTGGGATGTGTGCATGGTGAAGAAGACCCCTTAGCTTTGACTTTAGCCTTGGTCAGGTCTCCTTCCCCTCCTATATTACTTTGGCCAGAAGCATACCTTTTGAGCTTCAAAGGATCTAGATAGTAGAAGAGGTTGATCATAGGACTTTCTTCAGATCAATTGATAGTAATTTTTTTTGCTTCTTTTTATTTATTCATACATTACTAAAATAGTTTTGTTGTAAGAGTAAACATAATCCCTCCTTCCCACACAAAAATAAAAATTCTCATAAGAAATAAAGTGAAAGAGGGGAAAAATATTTGTTTCAGTTTGTGTTCTGATACTCCCAGCTCTGTCTCTGTGGTGGATCTCATTCTTTGTCATAATTCCATCAGAGGAGTTACTTCCACAATTTGATGTTGCTGATTGTAATTCCCTTCACCCATTCTCCCCACTACCAATTATTATAATTTCTCTCTCCTTTCACTCTGTCCCTCTTCAAAAGTGTGCTGTGGGATAGCCAAGTGGCACAAAGGACAGAGCACTGGTCCTGGGGACAAGAGAAGAGGCCCCAAGCCTACATCCCACCCCAGAGAACCAGCAACCACCCAGTGCTGGACGGGCCAGTCAATCCCACCACCTTGTATAAAGTAAAAAAGAAAATGTATTATATCTGACTATCCTCTCCTATGATCTACCCTCTCCTCTATCATTCACATCCATCCTCCCCTCACCCTGTCCTCTTTCTCTCCTTTTTCTTCTAAATGTCTATACCCTATTGAGTGTATATACATTATATATATATATATATATATATATATATATATATGTTGTTTTCCTTTATGAGCCATCTCTGATGAGAATGAAGGCTCTCTCAATCCTCTTCACCTTCCCCACCTTCCATACCATTGAAAAAGCTATATCTTGACTCTTTTGCATGAAATATCAGTCTATTCTACCTCTCCTTTCCTTTCTCCCAGTACATTTCCCTTTCACTCAATGACTCCATTTTTAAAATATATTATACCTTCAAATTCAGCCCTCTCCTATGCCTTGTCTATAAAGGTTCCTTCTACCTGCTCTATTAAATGAGAAGGTTCATATGAGTATTATCAGTATCATCTTCCCATGCAGGAATACACACAGTTCATCTTCATTAAGTCCCTCATAATTTACCCTTCTCGTCCACCCTCTCTATGCTTCACCTGAGTCCTGTACTTGAAGATCAAACTTTCTGTTCAGCTCTGGCCATTTCAACAGGACCATATGAAGTTCCCGTTTCATTGAAAGTCCATCTTTTCCCTGGAAGAGGATTTCAGATTTGCTGGGTAGTTGATTCTCAGTTGCATTCCAAGATCTTTTGCTTTCCAGAATATTATATTCCAAACCTTACGAGCCCTTAATGTAGTTGCTGATAAGTCCTGTGTGATCCTGACTGCAGTTCCATGAATTGTTTTTCTCCTCTTCTAATTGTGTGGTTTGGACCTCCATGGGACCAAAGTCATTGTCTATGATCAGATTCCTTCCCCCCCCCCCCCCCCCCCGTTTACTCACTTCCCCAGCCTGCGTCTGGTTTAGGGTGCTTCCTGAGCTTTTGAGTATTATTGTGACAACCCTGCAAAGACCTCAGTATGTAAGACTCTGACTGCTCTTCTGCCTGTGCTCTGGACTGTGGATGGCAATAGAGAGCTCCCAGACTGGGACCAGGGTCTGAATATGGACAAAGCACAAGAGTCCTGTCCCAGGGCCAGAGGAGAGGTCTCCACAGACTTTCTCCACCCCCTTACCCTCCTTGGGCTGAGCCCTCTGGTTGCAGGTGCCCAGCAGCTCGCTGCCAGGTGGCTCTGTGCACTTGCTTCCATTTTGTGGGATCCGCGCTGGGGGCCACACTGACTCCCACTCACGCTAGCAGAGCTTTCCCCCTGATCTTCCAAGTTGTTTTTGTTATTTCCTGGGTTGCCAAGTTGGGAAACTGCTTCTGCTGCCAGGAGCTGGTGCTCCCCATGACCACGGTGTCTAGGCACCCAGGCTATTCTGGGAAGACTGGGGTTCCTTCACTCCAGTACAATAATCCTGGTTGTGCTGTCACCCCCTTCTACCCCTGTGGAATAGCATTTTCCCATGATTTTCCAGGCTACTTTGTACTGGAGAATTGCCTCACTGGATCTTTCTGTGGGTTCTGTCTCTTGAAAATTTAGTTAGAGCGTCATAATTTTAAGGTTTTGAAATATCTTTGAGAGAACTCCTAGGAAAAGTCTGTTCTCATGCCACCATCTTGGTTCTGCCCCTGCTTTCCTCTTTCGATACATGTGTTCTGTTTTTGTAAAATTAAGGAGTTGTATGTGATGACACAGAACATAGAATACCATAGCTGAAAGAGCTCTCAAAAATCCTGTGAAACCCTGTTATAATCTTGTAGTCATTCAATGAGTCATTAAATAAATATTTACTAAGGGTCTACTGAGTGCTAGGAATACAATGAAAATTAAAAGGTAGCCCTTGCATTCAAGGAGATCACATTCTAATGGGGAAAGAAAAATGCAAGCAATTCTGTACAACCAGGCTGCATACAAGGTAAGCTGAATATAATCAACAAGGGGCAATCATGAGAATTAAAGTTTACTGAGATAGGAGCAAGTGGCATCTTGGAGTCAAGAATAGTGTGTCCCACTGTGGTTGATCAGACCAATACAAGCTTGGAAAGCTCTACTGCAGGCCAAACACAAAATAGTCCACATAAACATTTGGAGTAGAAATGTCTACATTTGTGCATTTCACATTTCTTTTGGGCTACTTCAATTCTGCTTCACTCATACAGCACAGTGCCTTCTTTGATGCAGGGATACCATGTTAGGCAGTACTTATCAGTGTTTCTCATGTCACATAATTAATTCCAGAGTGCTTCAGAGAGATCTTGAAAGTGTCCTTGGCAACTCTGTTTCTGACCTTCATGTGAACACCTTCCTTGTGTGACAGGAGAGTTCTTTGCAAAATACCCTTTTAGACATTCAAACCCAGTTCATAGAAGGGATCTCTGAAGTGAACTTAAATGTTTGGCAATTTAGCTGAATAAAAGACCAATAGTGTCCAGTATCTTATCTTGCCAGCGATCTTCATAATCTTCTTTAGACAATTCAAATGGAAGCAATTCAGTTTGTTGGAAAGAGGCTGGTGGATAGTTGAGTTTCACAAATATTCAACAATGAGATAAGCACAAGAACTTTATAGACCTTTTGTATAGTACGCAGTTTAATACTACTACTCTCCCACATTTTCCTTTGAATTCTTCTAAACAATGAGCTTGCCCTGGCAATGTATGTGTCAACCTCATCATCTATGTGTACCTCCCTGGAAAGTATAATGCCAAGATAAGTGAACTTAGCCACAATATTCAAAATTTCTCCATTTACTGTAATTGATAGTATGGTGCTGCCTGGTAGAGTACCCATGTTTTCTTGGTATTGATTATAAGATCAAAATTATAAGAAGCAGCAGAAACTCAAGCTATACTTTACTGCATCTCAACTTCAGAAGTTACATTGAGTGCAGATCTGTAAAGCAAAAAAAAAAAAAAAAAAACCAAACAAGTATGTAACAATTCTCCCTCCACTTTAGTCTTGGATTGTAGCTTTTCTAAGTTAACTCTGGGATCTTAAATGAGATTTGAAGGGAAGTCAGGAGGCATAGATGAAGAGAGAGCATTCCAGACGTGGGAGATAGAGAAAAAACTCAAAGTTGAGAGATTCGGTGTCTTCTTCATGAGGCCACTGTCACTGAATTGAAGAGTACATGTCAGGGAATAAAATATGAGACCAGAAAGGTAGGAGGAGACTAGGTTACAAAGGGTGTTAAATGCTAAATGAAGAATGTTGTATTTGATCTTGGAGGCAACAGGGAATCACTGGAGGTTACTGAATAATTGAGTGATAATTATTGACCTGGAAAATATGATTGAAAAAAGTCCACCAAATTTATCAATTAAGAGGTTATTAGTAACTGGGAGGAGAGCAGCTTCAGCTAGATGATAAGATCAGAACCCAGACTAAATAAAAGAGAGAAAAAGTAATAAAGGCACTTATTGGAGATAGCCTTCTCAAGGAGTTTCGCTTCAAAAGGGAGAAAAGGTATGGGACAAAAGCTAACAGGGATAAACAGATTAAATGAGGATTTTTTGAGGATAGAGGCACAATGGGCATTTTTTATAGGCTAGAGAATAGATAAAAGAGATAATGAAGTAGAAAATGAGTCTGGCGACCATTGCATTATGTGGGAGAAGAATAAAGCAAAAAATAGATAACAGAAGGCATCACAGTAATGTGAAATGAGGAAGAATGAAGGAAAGACTGAATCAGAAAGTCTTCTAATCCCTTTAGAAAGGATACTTACTTACTTAGGTGACATATTTACTTGGCATAGACCATTCTCTCCCAAAAGCCTGTGACATACTCTATCATCAGTACATACAAAGAAAGACTAGAGTAAAGTAGGCACAAAGTAAGAGAACACATGTGGCAAAAAGTTATCACATAGCTACTACTGACTGGAAATCCTTTCTAAGGCACTTGAGAAGTTGTTCTGAAGGATTAAATAGTTGTTTTGGTTTTTTTTTGCTGAGATTTTTATACCAAAGGTCATTAGAGAGTGACAGTGTCTAACTTTTTCTCCTGACAACCACTAACCTTGGGATGGGAGTCGAGTACAATATTTCTTTAGATGTCTTCAGCAAGTGTAAACTTATTCAAAAATAATCCTTCTTGGGCTTTTCTCCTCTTTTCCTGTACTGTGATTTAACATAAAGCCTAGAGTGGGGAATCAGATTGTTTAACACTGTAAGAGGAATTATATAGACTGGTGCAGTGAAAGTTACTGAATTTTAGGAACTCAGAAGTTTCAAGAATCAAACTGGTGGTGTCAATGACTAACTCCTTAAGCTTAGATTTTTCTCTTACTTCAGTTCCCTTATGTTTCAAGTATGGTATAGTGGAACAAGAACTAAACTTGGATTCCAAAGATAAAGGTTGCATCTCAGTTTCAATATTTCCTATGTGACTAGACAAGTAGTTTAGCTCTTTAAGCAGCTCTTTTCTCATTTATAAAGACAATACACTAACTACCCCATGTGGAGTGTTAAGAAGAAAGTGGTTCATAAAACCTTAGAGAACTCTAAAAATAAGTAGCTATTACTAATATTCATTGCATCATAAATCTCAAAGTAGCTAAAAACATTCTTCGTATATTTCATATACTGTATAAACCGCTACAGAAATATGGACTACTTTTATATATTATACTTCCTCAATTTTTTCTTTCACCATCTGAAAACCAAGTTAAAATTCATAGTTTCACTTTTAGATTGTCAATTTATTTTCAATGGAATGCAATATTTGATCAAGCCATGAAGAATACTAGTCATTACAAATAAAAAAAAGTATGGAAAGAAATTTATTTACCTAGGAAAATGTTCAATTTTTGTCATCTGAATATTTATTTAGCCCACACACACAGTGAAGTTATGTTAATGTTTTCCAAAGAATTTGACTTTATGTAATAACTGAGTAAAAAAAAAAAAGAACCAGCAAATCATTTTGCAAATAATTTAAGCTAAACGGACAAAACCTCTTAAGGTTTTATGTGGAAAAGTATCAAGAGATTACAAAAACAGCATACAAAATTATATTCCATAGAAACAGAAGCTTACATTCATATGTAGCTTTACCATTATAAAATACTTTATGTACATTATTTCATTTGATCTTCAAAATAGTTCAAGGACTACTACCACTTTGGCAAATAAGTAAATGCTGAAGAGAAGAAAAGGCCGGATAATGCTTAGTAAGTTAGTAAATGGCATCTATATCTAATACCAGGCAAGATTTCTGGGACTGGTCCATTGGGATTATGGTAGACTGATACAATTCAAATGAGCAATTCTTGGTTGAATATGACCATATCATCATTTATTTCCCTACTTTTGGTAAATGTTATCGGTAGGTGAGGAGTTTCATGAATTATCAACTAAAACAAATGGATACTTCTAAGGATTTTCCCCAAATCATTCACTAACTGCTTAGTTGATTAAAAAAAGGTTTAAACTATGGAAAAAATAAGTATTGAAGACAATTAAAAGGAGTTCATAAGAATGTATTTGCTAGAATTTTCAAATTTATTTTAAAATGCTTTAAAGTGAAAACAAAGAAGACAGAGAAAACTGTCAAAGTAAGAAGAGTAGCTATTAATACATCCAAAAGTTGGGAGAAGGAAAAATTTAGTAATGAAACCCATGGCTTTATATATCTAAATACAAATGCACCAAGTATGGATGAAAAAAAGATAAACTAGAGATCCTAATGAATCTTTTTAAGGCAAGACCCAGGATTATTATAGTCCCCTAAAATGGTATACTTCATTTTTTAAAAGCAGATAAACAAAAAGGGGATTATCAAGTTCCAATTAATATTAGGAAGATATATTCATGTGAGGAAATCTAGGAACAGATATAAGAAGCATAATGGATAGCTTCTGGGTGAAGATAATTGGAAGATGAAAGATAAGAAATACAATCATTGGATTATACTATATTCCTTTTATGGAGTAAAAATGAAATAGATAAGTTCAGGAAAGACATCTCAGACAGACAGAGAAAACATGACAGAGAAACATAATGTAGGAGTGATTAGAGAAATTAGTTATCTAGATATCTACTGGAACTCTCTCAATCAATAAGATTTTATTAAACAATATTTTTTAGATGCTATGCTAAGAACTTGGGACAAAAGACAAGAAAATTCAAAAGTCCTTGCCTTCAAGGTGCTTATACTCTATCCTCAGAAATAACATGATTATGAAGCAGTTAGGTGACCTCAGTCATTAATAATAACCTAGCTGTGTGGCCTTTGGCAAGTCACTTAACCCCATTGCCTGGAAAAAGAACAAAAACAAAAATGAAGAAATAACATGATTACAATATTACAATTACAAAGTTAATTTTACAGGTCCAGAATAAAGATAAAAGTTCACAAGCTTGGGAGATCAGGAAAAGCCCAAATATATTCGCTGAATTTTGAAGGAAACCAAGGATTTCAACAGTCAGAGGTGAGTAAGTCTGACACCTCACATTTTATATGTGAGGAGGGGACTCAATTTTAAATTATTTAGGAAAAAGACAAACAGGATTCCATGGATTAAAATTCTATAAGGAAAGTCAAAACCCTAAAAAGATGGGAAGCTTTCAAGAAGGAACTTCTAGAGACAAAGAAAAATGATGAGGGAGAACAAGAACAGTCTAAAAAAGACATAAATGCAAATGAAATTCATCAGATTTAATAAAAAATGTTGGATGGTCATGAGAAGAAAGGGACATCTCTACAACCTCCGTGCAATCACTGTGGAAATCAATTTGGAATTACAGAATTATAATCAGTAAACTTTTCATACTCTTTGAACCAGCAATTCTACTGTCCATCAAAGCAGGTTAATGACAGAAAGGTTCTTTCTACAACAAAATATCCAAAGTAGTATTCTTTGTGGAATTAAAAAACAGAAACCAAATAAGTACCTGACCACTGGGGAATGCCTAAACAAAATATATGAATATGAAGTAAAATTATTATGCCATTAGGGAAAAACAAATATGACAAATTCAGAGAAATCTATAAGGGATTCTGTGAAGTAAGAGAATGAAGAAGGCAGATCTAGAGAACAATACACATGAAGTTAATGTGAATTACAATATTAAAAACAGTTGAATGATGAATTGCAAAGAACAATCTCAGGTGAAATACCTACTTCTGAAGAGATACACAGAATCTTCAGAAATAAAATCTGACATGCACTGCCAGATGTTGCTCTGTCAACAAGCTCTATTTAAATCATTTTTGGTGGTGTTTTAATGATAGGCACTGATGTGAAATGACTGATATAAATAGAAGATAATAGAGGAGAAGATGAAAGTATGACACTGTCCTGTAGGAGGGGAAAGAGGAATGCTAAACCTGAGAATGCTCTAAAGGTAGAAAAGAAAGATTCAAAGCAAACTTTTCAAAATGGAAGGACATGGTAGAAGGACTGATTACAGAAGAAATAATTTAGGACAGAATACAAGTAGTGCTACTTGACTTTCTTCTTCCCCTTCTGTTTTATCTATCAAGGAGGGAGAAAAATTGGTAGGGAAAAATATATTTTTAATATGTTAACAAATTCCCAAGATAAGTAAGGAGATAAGAGCTTTGAGAGGTTTGAAACCTATATGATTATGAAAGGTTCAAGGCTTATAGTTCAAATGAAACATATCTTGAATACTAAAAATAAAACTGCTGAAGTATCATCAGTGATCTTAAGAAAAGTGAGATAATGGAATAAATATTGAAAGCTTGGAGAAGGGGAAAATATCTTGATTTTCTAAAAAGGAGAGAGAATAGATTTTGAACTATATATGCCAGTAAACTTGACTGATTCCTGGATAAAATTAAATAATAAATTACAAAAGGAACAGTCAGTAAACATTTAGAAAAAGAATCAGTGATTAAAGAGAGCCAGGAAGTAATCTGATTTCCTTTTTTGTCAGTATTCCAAAACTCACTTTCTACCTGGTCTGCTCATCTGAACTTCATCATTGAGTCCAGAAACTTAACTTCCCTGAAAGAACTAATACAACTCTGAAACACAAACGACCCCCAACTTCCCTCTAGTTGGAAAAACTACAGAGTGGACATCAGAGAGCTCCTCCCAAGTCCTCTAAGTTAAGGAAGGGGTTCAGGAAGGACATCCCATTGTTTCCTTCCTGGATGCAGGGCTTTTTCAGGCCCCACGACTAAGTTATCCTCTCTTCTCTACATTTCTTTTTGTATCCTGCCTTTCCCCATTTAATTGGGACCTAAAGAGCAGGAATTTTATCTTTCTTTGTCTCCCCAATGCTTAATATGGTGCCTAGGCCAGTATAAGAGTTTAACAAATGCTTACTGATTGAGATAAAGCTGTTTTGCTAGTTGGAGTAAATTTCAACTTTAATAAAACATTGAATGAAATCTTTCATGTAATTATTGTGGAAAAGATGAAAAGACAAGAATAAGAAAACTAGGTGAATTGAGAAATGATTAAATGGCCAGATCCAAAATTGGGTTCTCTGTGAACTTGGAAGAAGGTCTTAAATGGAGAGTTGCAAGGAGCTCTGCTTTGCCTTATCCATTTATCAGTGACAAGGATAATGGCAGAGATGAAATATCTATCAAATTTTTAGATGATATAAAATTTATAAATGGTGACATGAGGTGGAGTAAAGAGAAGATAATATATTGGATGACAGTCCAGATCCCAAAATATATCAACAGGTTAGATCAGAGTATGGTAGCCCTTGGGGAACACAGTAGAGGTAAAGATGTTTATTTTGCTTTTACTTTCTTTGCCAAGGAAAATGACCTTTTCATTGAAAGTGTATAATGCCAAAAGGGAAATGATAAAAAATAAATATAGAGATCATAAGACAACACCTAGTTGTCCTTGACTGATTCAAGTCACCAGACCCAGACAACTACATCCTTGGGTAATGAAAGAATTTATAGATTTAGCCGCCAAATCACTATTAATAATACTAGAAAAATCATGGGAAATCTTACTACAAGAGTAAAAATAAACAAATGTGTCCAATTTTAAAAACTGATGGAAAACAGAATCTAAATATTATCAATAGGTCAATAAGCTTGTCTTTAATTCTGGAAAAATCTAGAATGGGTTGTTAAAGAGATACTTAGGGAACAACTGAAATAGGAAATGGTGATTTCAAAGAACCAACAAGGTTTAATTAAAACAATTTATTCACACTGTACTTATTCCTTATTTTATAGTTACTAAATTTGTAGATAATGGCAATACCATAAATATAATTTGCCTAGATTTAGCAAAATATGTGATACAGCAACTCAAACTGTTTTATGATAGAGATGCAAACATGATGATAATAAAGTTTGAGTGATTAAGAATGGGTTGAAATGTCAGATTCATAAAGCAGTTGTTAATAGTCCAGTGTCAATGTGGCAGGAACTAGACTATCCCAGATATCTGTGCTTGGCTCTGGGTGGTTGAACACCTTTTATCAATGATTTGAATAAGGGTACAGATACCATACTAATCAACTGTGATACAAAAATAGAAGAGATAGCTAACACAATGAAAAATAAAATGACATATCATTTGATGAGACAGAGCACACTATGGAATTTAAGAAGAATATAGAATCACAACATAGTGTTCCTGAGTGGTTTACAAGAGAAATGAGAATTAGGAGATTAGAATTTTATGTCCTAGACAGCAAAAATTATGAGGACAATAGAAAAACTGGAATCTTCCATGGCATTCCACACCAAAGAAACAAAAGAAAGAAAAATAGGAAATGGAAATATACAGAAGTGAAAGACAATCTAGAAGAGAAGAAAAAGGCAATATATGTGCTTAGTATGAAATCAAAATATACTGATAGCAAAGGGAGGATGCATAGAGAAAATCCAAGTAGCATAAGTTTCCCAAAAAACAGGGCAGGACATGGGAGGACAACCAAGATGGTGGAAGGCCTTGGACTCATATCATATGAGAATCAGTTAATAGATTTAGGGAGGTTCAGAGTGAAGAAGGAATATAACCATTATCTAAGTTTTTAAAGGGTTATCTATCATGTGGAGGAGGGATTAGAATTGTTCTGTTAGATAAAAGGGCAGAACCAGGACTAATGAGTAGAAGTTACAAGGAAGCAAATTTATATTTGATATGAGTACAATCTTCCTAATAATTAGAACAATTTAAAAATGGAATGAGTTGGGGGCAGCCAGATGGTGCAGTGGAAAGTGTACCTGCCCTGGAGTCAGGAAGACCTGAGTTAAATCCAGCCTCAGACACTTAATAATTGCCTAGCTGTGTGACCTTGGGCAAGTCACTTAACCCCATTGCCTTAAATAAATAAAAAAAAATTTTTAATGGAATACGTTGCTTCAAGAGATGGTAGATTACACCCCCCCATTATTAAGATTTCAATCATAAGCTGGATGCTGACATGTCAAAAATAAATTAAAGTGGGAATTTCCACTGGTGTAAGTTGGACTAGATGAAAACAGAAATTCTTTCCATCAAATTCTCTGATTTTATGGTAAATAGAAAAACTCCTACATCTGGGGAGAAAAAAAAGAGTTAATTTCATAGAGTTTGGGAAACACAGAGCTATATAAGTTTCTCTGAAAAAGATTTTCAGGTATTAGTATTTGTGTCTACAATCTCAATATAAATCATATATGTGATATGGCTGACAAAAGAATTAATGTGATTGAAAGCTGCATCATTATAACCAGTAAAAAAAAAAAATGACATAGTTAATAGTTCTGTCACACTCGGCCCTAGTGAGGTCACAGTTATGTTCAGTTTTAGGTACTACATTTGATTTTTTTTTAAGGCAAACTGGAATGTCTCCAGAAAACAGAGACCAGGTTTGTGAAAGAAATGAAAAATCATGACGTCCAAGAATCATTTGAATGAGAAGAGAAGACTTAGAATGGAAATGATAGCTGCTTCTAAATATTTGAAAGGCTGCCATGTGTGAAAGAGAAACTAGATTTGTTATGCTTGATCTCAGAAGACAGAATTCTAAAACAGTAGGTGGAGATGGATGAAAAGCAAATTTAGGCCTGATGTAAAGAAAAATTTCTTAACTATAAGAGTTATATTAAAATGCCATGGAGAGAATCAGGAACTACTGAGTTCTCTTTCATTGGTGGTCTGCAACAAAAGTTCACTTACTACAGTTAGGAATGTCAAGGCTCTCTTTATATATTCTTTTGCTTGTTGATTTAATCAATTCTCATGTGTATAATTGTAATATCTATGTTTATGATCTCCATATCTTTAGATCTGGCCCCATTTTCTCTTCTGTGCTCAAATCCTATATCACTAATTGCCTATTAGTCATTTCAATCTGGGTGTCTCAAAGGTATCTCAAATTCAACATGTTCTAAACAGAATTCATTATCTTTCCCTCCAAATTCATCTGTCAATCAAATAATCCTGATTTCTATCAAGGGCCTCCCCCCTTGCCTTCCGATCACCGGAGGCATGTATCCTCATGTATCCTCAGCAGTATCCTCAACTGCTACTTTCCCTGATCCCACATATCTAATCTAATGCCCAATCACCTATCTCAACATTTCTGACATACCCCTTCTTATCCTTTACACAGCCACCACTCATCTCACTACCTCTCCCCTGGATTTCTACAATGGCTTCCTAATTTGTCTTCCTGCCTCAAGAGCCCCTGAACCACTCCACTTCATACTCCACATGACTATATGTCCCAACAATGTCATTGCCATACTCTAATAAAGACAAGGGTTTCCTACTGGATCTAAGAACAAATATATCCCTCGGTTTGACTTTTAAAGGCCCTGATAACCTCTCAAACTGAATTTCCAGTCTGATTATACATTACTCCCCATTCCACACTTCACCATCCAGTCAAACTTGTCTCCTCTCCATTTCTTACAATTGGTCCTCCATCTCTGTATCATTGCTCTGGCATCCTCTATTAAAGGAATGGATGCCCTCCTCATATTCATCTTAGTTGTTTAAGTCTCAGGTCAGCTATGACATGCTACATAAAGCCTTTCCCAAGATTCTCAAATACTAGTAACCTCCCTCTGTAACTGCTTTATATCTATTCTAGAAACATATCTTTATGCATAGGTTGTCTCTCCCAATAGAATATGAGTTCCTTGAGAAAACCTTTTGTTCCCCCTAAAATAGTACCTGGAATAAAGCAATTGCTTAGTAACTGATATAGAGGGAATTCTTATTTAGATCCAATAGATGGCCTCTATCCCTTCCTTTTCAAATATTCTTTGATTCTACCTTTTGAATCTACTCCCTAATATCCCTCTGCTTCCTGCATCTTTCCCTATTTCTATTTCTTTGTTCAAAGTAATTCTTGCCAACTTGCCCTCTTCTTCCCAACTCCTATCTCTACTTATAAACTATGAAGATAGGTCCTTTCAAAGCTTGACCAATGTGTTTTGGTTCCATTGTCCTTTCCTAACCCTTCTTAAGCAGACGTGATCATTTTCCTTTTTCTGAACACCTAGAGAAGAGTTTTTGTATCTTTCTCATGACACGTTATATTGTGTATATTATTTTAAGTATTTTGCAAAGTTGCAAATTATTAGAGTAGGAAGGAAGCTCCAAGATCAGATATTCAAAAATCACTCGTTTTATAAAGAGGAAAAAAACTGAAGCCAAAAGGGTAATTTCATGTAAGAGACAGACACAGAACAAGGTTTGATCTCAGGTGTCTTAAGTGAAAGTATATTGTTCTTTTCTTGATGTTATGTTATGTTCTTGTTTTAGCTTTCCTATTAAATTATAAAAGTCTTGATAGAAAAATTTAGATCATACTTATTTTTTTTACTCCTACAGAATTTGCCATGGAGACTTGAATACAGATGCTCAAAATATTTTTATTGAATTTATTTGAAATATATTTTAAACTTTGGCCACATAACAAAAAGATGAGACTTGCTGTAAAAGACCCTGATGATAGAAAAGAAAGAAGGTAAAAGGAAAAAGGGATAAGAGAAAATTAAATGGATAGTGTCACAGAAACAATGAATATGACCTTGGACAGATTTCAAGACAGTGGAAAATAGAAGGGCCTGAAATGCTATGGTCTGAGGAATCAAAAAGAGTCAGAAATGATTGAACAATTGAACAACTCCAACAATATTTTGAACATGTTGACTATATGTCTTTCCTCCCTTCACAAGACTTTTATTATTATATGCAGACAGCTCATGAAATTACAAAGATTTTTGAGACAGGGTTCCTGTCCTCATGAAACTTATAATTTTGCAAGAGAAACAATATGCATAAATATGCAATGGTATACAAATACTATAGCTCAAAAGTAGAATATCATAAGAGTTTAAAGGACATAAAAAGAATTCTGGAAAGTCTAAAAGAAAAGTATGTATAATCAATATCAAATGCTGTTTTTCCCACTGTATGTGTGAGACAAGAAACAGCTAATAGGCCACAAACTTATTTACATTAAACTTTTTCAGTAGATGCCATCATTAATCTGAGCCATATTAACAAAATATCAGGCCAACATAAATCAATCAGATTCTAAATGGTCCTTGTAGCATCTGAAGGCTTACTATGGGGGCTCAATAAGTCATCCTGAAACACATCTATTACCATCACTGGACCAGTCATCCATTTTCCAGATTCCAAAGCCCCTCCCTGTGGGGACTCCATTGTGAATTCAAGCATACTCTAATTAATCTCTCTCTTCCTGCTTTAAGATCTAGAAGATTAGTGAAATATCATTTTTATCCTCTTTTATCAAAGAATATTCATTAAAAAATAAACAAATGCTGAAGTAAGAGCTTATTGCGTGGACAATAAAAATGGCTAAAATTTCTATAGTACTTTACAAAAAAATTTCTTCTAAATCATTCTAAGAGGCCTAAATAAATTAGGCATTATTATGCCCATTTATGAATGAGGAAAAATAAGGCACAGGATCAGGAATCTGCCATAATTATAATTCTAATAAGTTTTCAAAACCAGAATTTGAATCTTACTTTCCTGACTATACATTTACCATTCTTTCCACTATAATTAGTTTTTTTAAGCACAGAACTTTATAATAAAACTACTCAAAGAAAGATCAAATACTAAAAACATTTAAAACAAAGTAGGGAAGGGAAGGTAGGTGGTATAGAAGATAAAAAGGTCAGGAGCATCTGAATTCAAATCCAGTCTCAAACACAAAAACACAAAGTAAACTCAAGAAAACTATGAATCTTTTAAACAAAACTCATCAGGATCAACCAGTTCTATAAGAATTCAAAAACTTGCATGAACTAGTCATATAGAGAGGCCTAAAATCTATAGCAATCTTCTAACATAAACTATAATATGAATTGTGGAAATTGGAGGACCATCCAAGACAGTATAGTAGGAGGAAGCAGTAAAGCCCAGAACTATGCTAAGAGATAGGGATACAACTGGAAAAGCAAGACTGCATCTCTCCTCAAAGAGCTCATATACAAATTAAAGGAGAAAATCCATGAAAGAGAATCTAGTTTCAGGGCATATGTAAAGACTTGGTCGTCTTTACAATACAGTAGCAAGGTGAATAAAAAAGCCAGTAAGTCCTTATGGTGCAATAGTAGGTCAGAGACCTATACCAAGATAATAGAAGGTGTAACAAATGGTGAGTAACCTAATACTCCTTACAAATCAAGCCCAATGGTAACTCCCTGCTGATTCAAGAGGTTTGAGAAGCTGTGCATCACTAGCCAATGACTAAAAAACAAGTTAAACACTTAGAGCAATATTTTTGGAACAGATATCACTTTGCTAAGCACACTTAAAGGCTGACAACAGTTTTATATTACTAGGTCTGTCAAATACAATGTAAAGTGGTTTAACTTCTGAATTGAACTAAGAAAACATATAGGATCCAGGAAATGAATCAAAAGGTCACTAAAGGCAGACATCCACAAGAACTTGACAAAAAATAGTCTTTATTGACTTCTTTATTGAAGCAAAAAAAATTGTCTGAATCAAATTATTTTGGAAATTGAAAGGTTGATGATGATGATGATGAATCATGATTAGATCATAAACACTAAAAATTCCAGGTTTATCCTTAAGAAAACCAGATTTATTGATCACTACAGATCATACAAGTAAATAATGGAAAGGGCATTACATTTCATTATAGGGTGGAAAAATTAGCACTTATTTGGCAAGTCAAGACCTGATAGTTTAATATCTTGTTGAAAATTCAAAGAATAAACTGGGCTGGAACCAAACTATTATTAGATGATAACTTTTGACTAAATCCTTCAAACATAATACTAGTCCATAAAAAGTTACAAAGTTTTTAATAAGTGTTGTCATACCAAATACAAATGAACTCCAGGGTACATGGAAAGAAAAACTTTCAAAATTCAGAGATTTAGCTAAAGAAATAGGAACAGGATGAAATGCATATATCCTCTGGGAAAAAAATGGTTCAGAAAATGAGTATACATACCAATATTCTTATTTAATTACCCTTATAATTTAAAAATATTTTATCTACCTGAATAGTCAGCAGAACACTAAATATAAATTCATATTAGGATAGTCACTAATCCTAGACCAATTTCTATCTGAACCACAATAAAAATGAGAATAATAAGAAAATACTTTCTTACTGTCATTATACATAGTGTTGGAAAAATTAGCAACAGAAATAAGATAAAAGAAGGAAATTAAAAGTATAGAGTTAAGAAAAAATAAAACAAAACTCTCCCAATTTACTGAAGTTATGATGGTTTATTTAGAAAATCCTAGGGAATAAAGAAAGAAACTAATTGAAACAATTAATAGCTTCAGCAACATACTATGATACAAAATAAGCTTACAAAAATCAACAGTATTTCTATAAAGCAATAACAAAATCCAGAAGGGAATAATAGAGAAGGAAGCACTCTTCAAAATAATTACAAAATGGATAAAATATCTGAGATCTGGGAGTCAATCTAGTAAAGCACACTAAATACCTATTTAGATATGGTATCAAAAGACACTTTAAAGAGATAAAAAAATTGGAGAAATATTCAGTGATAATGTCTTGACTATGCCAATATAATGAAAATGACAAATTAATTTAACATAATTTAACATAATTTAATTTTAGACTAGCAGAACTACCAAAAGAATACTTTATAGAGATCAAATAAAAACAAAATTTATTTAGAGAAAAAAATCTAAAATGTTAGGACAATCATTGAAGTACTTTCATACCTCAAACTATCTATCTATCTATCTATCTATCTATCTATCTATCTATATATCATAATATCATAAAGTTATCATTATAGTTGTTACTATTCAGTCATTTCATTTGTGTCTGACTTTTCATGATCCCATTTGGGGTTTCCTTTGCAAAGATACTAGAGTTGTTTGCCATTTCCTTAATCCCTTAAGAAATGACTAAACTAAGGCAAAACAGGTTAAATAACTTGCCCAGGGTGACATAGCTAAGAAGTATCTGAGGCTGAATCTGAACTCAGGTCTTCCTGACTTCAAGTAAAAGCACTCCATAGTGCCACCTAGCTGCCCTTATATCATAAAGTAGTATCTTTACAATTATTTGAACCACAGTTAAAAAACAGAAAAGTGGATCCATGAAACTGAACATAAGTGTGTATAACTGAATGCAGTGGCACAAGTTATAGCAAGTCCAAAACAGAAATTACATACAAAAGAATTTCCTACTTTAAAAGAATTGTTTGGAAAAAAATAGTTTAATGCAACATTTTATACCACATACCAAAATAAACACTAAGTGGTTATGTGACATCAGTCACATTAAAAAATTATGTTATATGAAAAAAATCATTATTTAAAAAAACTGATAAGATCCCTTTCACAGTTATAGCTACAGCATGAATTCTTAACCAAGCAAGAAATGAAGAAAATTACAAAAAATAAAATATATAACTTTAATTACATGAAATTAAAAGGTTCTTTGCATGAACAAAATTAACACAACTAGAAAAAAGTGTTTGCTGGAGGGAAAATACTTTTCTAGCAAATATTCCTAGGAAGAGACTGATATCTTAAGATGTTTGGGCAACAAATTGAAATACTAACAAAAGCAATTTCCAAATAAATAAGTGCTCAGTGGAGAGGCCCAAAACTTCTCAAAAGAACCATTAACTCAGGGGCAGCTAGGTGGCGCAGTGGATAAAGCACTGCCCTTGGAGTCCTTCAGAAGTACCTAAATTCAAATCCCATCTCAGACACTTAATAATTACCTGTGTAGCCTTGGGCAAGCCACTTAACCCCATTTGCCTTGCAAAAACCTAAAAAAAAAACTCTATCCACTGCACCACCAAGCCCTTTGCTTCTCAGAGGAATTTTCCCTTATCTTTTGCCTTTAGTGGATTAAAGGAATAATCACACAATTTGTGTACTTATATTTTTCAGTTTCTTGCCCAAGACACCATTCTCATTGAAGATATTTTTAAGCTCCTTCAGATGTGTTACTTGTGCCTATATGAATCACCAGATGTGGACAATTATCAACCATTTTGATAAGTCCTAAATGGGTCTCTGATGTGTTTATGATCCATGCCCAAAAGAAAACAAACCTCTCCATTTTTTATATCAGGTCAACAAATTAAGGTCTGAGTCTTAGTGAGCAAAGAAATAACTACTGCAACCCTTATTAAATAACATGATAGTTTCTAAAAATAATGAAATGAAATATTATCAATCTGTAAGAATTTATGAATGTGATGAATACAGAGTAGCACTAAAAGATGTATGAACTGAGGCAAAGTTGTATATACAGAACTAAGAAAGTAATATTCACAATGATTATAACAGTTAAACAAGTCAAAAAACTAAAACACCTAAATATTGTAAAATTACAGTGACCAAGCATGACCCCAAAAGAGAGGTGAGACAGCAATTCTCTCCCTTCTTTATGATGGGGAAAGGTATGGGTATAGAACACTAAAGGTAAAGTCAGACTTCTTTTTATGTGTTGTTTTGTTTTGTTCAACTATTTTATCTCATTGATATTCTTGCTGTAAGTAGGAAGGAGGAATGCATAGGGGAAAGGATACATTGGGAAATGTAGGTGATATAAAACAAAAAATTATCATTAAAATTTACTTAAATAATAATAACACTACAAAAATTCTCAACTTTATAAAGCATATTTCTCATAACAATGTAGAAATGTAGGGAGTATAGTTATTATCAAAAATTTTCTGTGGGGGGGGCCGGCAGCTAGGTGGATAAAGCACCAGCCCTGCAGTCAGGAGTACCTGGGTTCAAATACTTAACTTAATAATTACCTAGCTGTGTGGCCTTGGGCAAGCCACTTAAGCCCCGGTTGCCTTGCAAAAAAAAAAAAAAAAACTAAAAAAAATTTCAGTGGGGATACACAAATTCAGTTAAGGTGACTTGCATGATGTCTCAGAATGAATACATGCTGGAATTAGAATTTGACTTTGGGTCTTCTGATTGCAAGATGTGAGTTTACAACACCATAAGTGCAAATATTAGGTCTGAAAATATTTGATGATTATACCTAAAGACTTTATTTGTACTAAGAAAAGGTAAGAAAAATGGTTATATGTGAGGAACAAGGGAAGAGGAGAGGGGGGGAATGAAATTTAAACAAAAGGATGCAATAAAAATTTGATGTATTTTTAATGATATTCTATTTTCAGAAATAATTAATAAAAAAAGTTTTTTCATAGGAAATGTCTTTCAAAAAGATAGATATAAAAAGCAGCAAAGCATATGTAGAATGGCAAAACAGAAAGGTCACTGACCCAGGTGTCAGCAGACCTGGGTTTAAATTCTGCCTCTAGTACTTAAAATGTGTGAAACTTTAGGTAAGTCATTTAATCACTTGGGCCCCAGAATGAGTAATTGCAAAAGAGAAGGATTCTGAGGTTCCAGTTAGCTCTATCTCTCTCACAAGAATAAGAGAATTTGAGTAAGTTTTTTTTAATTTTACTGAAAGTAACTGCAATATTTGCATCATTACCAATTAATATTTAATATACAGTATATATTACTGTCAAATTTATTTTTTAATATTGTAAATTAACTACATATTAACCTTAAACTTTAATAGCTTAAAAGTGCAACAACTTTGGAATTCCTTGGGTGTGTGGATATAGATATACATATGTGTATATGTATGCATGTATGTATCGATATATAGATATATACAGATATATACATGCATGTGTATAGAAGTTCATATGGATATTTATGCACAGATTTACACACACGATTATTTATTTATTGTCTTACTTCCTTATCTTTTCTGCTCATTTAGCTACACAAATACACACACACACACACATACTGTACCTTCCTCAAATATTCTAATGCCCCAGTTCTTTATTCCATCTCAAGTAAACATTAAGATGGTTGATATACTGACCTTGTCACCTTGTTCCACTTCTGTACTCATGAAATTTGAAATTTGTTTATCTGATCAAAATCTTTTATTATCATACCTTTGTCTGTCTTAAAGGCCTTGTGTTATTTGTCCTCATCCTGACTTCCATTCTCTCTACCCCTTCACTCTTTCCCAGCCTTCACCCTTGTTCCGGACAGAGTGTCTCGATCCCTTGGTGAACAGTTCAACTCACCACTCTCTTTAGCACTCAGTTACCTTGCCCACTTGACCTAAGGCTAAACATGGCTTATTAAAACCCAACTTTGAGCTACTCTTTACATGTTGCTGAATAGAAGTGACTAAACCATATTTAGCTGGATATTCTGCAAATTTATGCTTCATGATCTCAACTAGGCCCTCGCTGAAGCAAGGTAAACATTCTAATTGGTTCATTATCTGATTCTCCAGTGAACTCACTTCCTAATATACTAAAAAAAATTGAGATCACTTGCTGAGAGTTCTCCCTTTTCACTTGGTCTTCAAATCACATCACTCAGACAACTCCTTCCACTATCTCCTTCACTTTACTCTCAGTTGAAGGGGTGATCCTTCTTGCCAAAGTCAAACTCTCTGCATACATCATAGATTTCATTCACTTCCTATTTCTCCAACAAATTAGACTTACTAATCACCCCTATTTTGGGAGGTGCAGGGTTGTATGTGTGAAGCAATTGGAGTTACTCAGAGTCACACAGCTAGTAAGTGTCAAGTGTCTGAGGCCAAGTTTGAACTCAGGTCCTTCTGATTCCACTGCTAGTGCTCTATCCACTGCACTACCTGTCTGCCCCAATCCTATTTTATCTTAAATTCAGTCTCCATCTATTGGCTCCTGACAAACAGGCCCAGTCTTCCTCATCTTGAAGAGGGGAAAAGACTTTAATTGATCCAACTATCCCTACTAGATATTGTCCTATATCTTTGTAGTCCTTCATGACCAAAAGCATTGAGAAAAAGTCTACAATCAATGCCACCATTTCCTCTCTTCTAAATCTTCTGTAATATGGTCTATCTCAACTTCACCTTTTATCATAAATCTCATCATGTTTTTTCCAAAGATATCAGTGATCTCTTTAAAATTTTTTTTTATATTAATGAACAAAAATGTATCAGATCAAATGAAGAAAAGTCAGTTCAAGAACATGGAAGTTGAAGACTTACAGGCAATGGCAAGTCCAAGATTATGCGCATCCTTGTACAATCCCTGACATTACAACCTTCCCAGATCTTCAGTATTCTTACTGATCGAGATGACCTCTGAAGTCATTTTCATCTCCAGGTCTATTTTTTTCTATACCTAAAATTGTATATTTGTTACTTTACACTTTTGAATCTTACTAACTCTGTGAGCAGGATCTCATCATTTCACTTCTCTGAGCCTCAGTTTTCCATCTATAAAATGGATAGACCTAAATAAGTATTAGTTCATCTAACTGTAAAAAAATACATAAATATTAAAGCTCCATGGAAATAAGCGTCATTATCATAAATTTAAGACATTAAAACTATCACTAATAATTTTAACTAAAACATAAAGTCATATAATTACCCAAAAAATGAGCACCATTATATTGGTTAGTTGTTTTCTAAATTCCATAGGAGAAAAAAAATGTTTCATATTGTTATTCACAGCTGCAAATAGATTAATTTGTATTCAAAATTCCAAGTGGTAAGTGTGCAGTGCATAGTAATACACTTTCTATGGACATAAAGAAAATGCCTAAATCATGTCTCAAATATTATTGCTCTAACAATCAGTCAAATAGGCAATAATAGAACTGTGGAATTTTAGAGTCAGAAGGGACCTTAAAATACAGAGTCCTTGAAAGAGCCCTAAAATACAGAATGTTAAGAATAAAGAATGTTAGAACTATAAAAGTTTATAAGAAATATACAGAGCTATGTGATGCATGAAGGAGAATTCATTTTCAGTGTGGGGGAAGAAAGATTAGGAAAAACCTTCATATAGGAGATAATATCTGAAGAGAGCTTCAAAAGACTTTGGTTTTACAATGAATTTTCATGTTTGTGCCTATAGATGAAAAAGATTTACTATTTGGTTAGTCAAATATTAAAATGATTTAACATGTTATCAATACATGCAAAAAAATATTCAATTGAGCATGAAGCAATTGATAGGACCATTTTTTCAAATGACCTAAAAAGTTTGCCTCTATATGTTTTATGAGATAATTATGTGAACAGAAAAACTAATCTGTAAAAAATTCTTTATGTGCTACCCTTCCTTTTCAGTTTATATACCGCCCCTCTTGCAGTCTAAACCTAAGTTAAATTGAAATAAAGACCCACAAGTATTTCCAATAACTTGATTCATGTTGTTTAATATAACTGGAACAGCTGCCTACTTATACCTACTCATTCAATTCAATTCTAATACTAATTAAGCACCTACTATGTATCAGTCACTACTCTAGGTGTAGGGGATAGAAAAAAAAAACCTCAAACCTCTCTTTAAGAAGAGGTTACATTCTACTGAGGAGATACAACACTGCAGAAAGAAAAGGAAACCCAAGATAATCTCAAGAGGGAGAGAGCAGGAATAAGGGAGGAAATTATATACACTTTCCAGTAGGAGTTGACACCTAGGATGAGATTTGAAGGAAATTAGGGATTCTGAAAGGTGAAAGTAAGGAAAAAAGAGCACTCCAGGTATGGCAAACACTGTGCTCAAAGTTATGTCAATGGTAGATGGGGATGTTAAGTTTGGGAAAAGCCTGTGGGCCACTCTGGATGGAAGACAGAAAGCAAAAGACAAGTATTATGAAAAAGATCTGCTAAGTTATGTGAGGGTCAGATTATGAAGGGCTTTAAATTTCATTTCAGAAATTTGTTTTATTATTTGTAATATTAATAGTTATGTTAGTAATTTTATGGTGAGATATTGTTATGGTGTATCTTCTTAACTGTGCTAATGCATAAAGGCATCAATCAAGTATACATAGGGCTTTGAAACAATTCTCAGGAAGAAAGTGTCAAACATCAGAAATTAAAATCAAAATTTAAAACAGTCCTAATTACATTGAATACAATTAATGTTTGCTACAAGCATTAAAACTAAGCATTTAATTAACCCAAAAATCAGTCAGATATCAGAGATGAAAGATGATTTAGATGTGAAGAGAAATCAATGCTTTATGTAAGTCTTATGAAAGTCTTCAATATTTCACTGAGATAAAGTGTTCCATTACTTTAAAAAATGATTTTGGATATTACTGAGAATAACAAATTTCTTATTATTATTAGTCAACCAACAAGTATTTATTAAGCATTTTCTATGTGCCAAGACAAAAAGTAGCCTGAAAGGGAAAATTAAAACTAGTTTCCTTTTTCAAATGAGGAAACATGGTGTTAACAAAGAATCCTAAGATGGACTCAAAAGGTATGAACTCCAGAAACGGCCCTTCCATTTAATAATTCTCTAACTTTACATGAATCACTTTCCCTTATTGGGCCTCAGATGACTTATCTATATAAAAAGGAGGAGGACTAAATAACCTATAAGAATTCTTCCACTTTGTTTCTGTTCTAAAGTCACTTAAAATTCTGACATTTTATATTTTAACTTCATGTTCTACTATGGCCTAGGGGCTTCAGTCATTCACCTGTTTTGGAATATACTAAAACAACAGAAAAACCATTCTTAGTTCAGGGGTCATCAAAAACAAGTTATGAGTGACATTTGTCCCATGAGGGGCTATTTGCCAATCCCAGGTCTAAAGCACCTGAGAATTCTGAAATTACATATCCCAAAGACCCTTTTAGAACTGAACATCATCCATTCCTAACAAAGTTTTCTATATGAAGAATACAGAATACTAGATTATGAAAGTATAAGAAACTGAGAGAGAAGTAAAAACCCTGAGTCCTAGTTCAATCTTCCTACATTAGATATTCCATTGAAAGGTTCAATAAGCACTAAGATGTGGCATTTGAAAAGCCTTGCCACAAGATGTCACCATAACATCACACCAAAGGTGGACCCAGGTTTAGAGGACCAATTTACCTTACCTATTTAAAGAAAAGTAAGTTGACTGAATGATATAATGGGAAAGGATGAAATCATAATATTGGACTTTTTCTGAGCAATGGCAATTACTGAATACACTACTAAAATTATCATTAAAATGATAGCTTTTTTTGTTTATTTGATACACTAGTTTAATTCATGGATAGCTGATTATTAACTAATTTCAGTATATTGTCCATTGCAAACCATTGCTTATGGATGCTAAAAATTCTCTCTTTAAGAATAAAAAGTGTTAGACTACCACCTTTCCCCTGAAAGACAAAGTGGGAGGAGCACAATTTGGAGATACAAATGGAATCCTTGATGACCTTGCAAAAGAAGATTCTTCTTATATGCCACATTTATTCTCTACCCCCTCAACTGAGGGGAAAATGTAGAAGCATAGGAGAAGAGATCCTGACCAGATTGAGAACATCTTTCTTCCCAAGTATTCCTGGGTCCCCTTTCTAATAACCTTTGTTTGCCAGAGACAGGTTCCAATTGCCAGGTTAATATGGTGTATGGGTGACATCTTGTGGTGAAACAAAATACATAAAAATCCTAAATCTTTATTCTGTGTAACAATTGAAAAAGAAATGTTTCCACTAGTATCATCTAACAATGCACCTTCCCTGTTTAATTCCAAGGTTGTTCAGAAGATAAACAATCATCACCACCAATAAACCCATGTATGTTCAATGTTGGATGACAAACAAATGAAAAATTACTCTTCCTTGTAAAACCTAAATGTAAATGATTCAGACACATTAGTACAATAAATGATCTTTATGACTGGTAAGTTCCTATGGCTTTCTCACCCTGTCAGACCTCTGGAGCCCCTTTATCCCACTGAAGATTCCTCCGGGAATCTTCATAAAGAGGAAGGGCCAAGTGCAGCCATGTTTCATTTCTCTCCAGGATTTAATTCTGACTCCAAATTTTGCCACCAAAATGTAGTTTCTTTCTCACACTGGAAGTTCTCTCTACCCCTCCAACTTCCCTTGGAAGAGCCTTCCCTCCACTCTATCTCCCACTGATTATTTCCAGCAAGTTCATCTTTTTTTTTTTTTTGGAGGGAGGTTAAGCCATCCTTTAGTCCTCTCTTAGCAATTCTTCTGATTCCCTGGACTACATCATCCTACATCAACTACTCACTCACCCTAAAACATCTCCCTAATGGATGGGCCCTTCTCCAACTGGTGAGTTCTTTCTAGAACCTGTTTTTAGGATGGATCTAGACTACCTGTCCTTCCTCATTCTCTTGGATCCATAGGATCTACATAAGATTCACTTTATACTTAGCAACAATTTCTCTGTGCAGGTGCCATCCTGACACCCCAACTGTTCAGGTCTCCATTAGGAAATAAGCTCCTTGAGGGCAGAGATGGCCTTTTTTCCCCCCCTTCTTTTTTTTTTTTGCTTGTAGTTGCACCCCCAGTGCTTAGCACAGTGCCTGACAGATAGGAAGTACTTTTAAAATGTTTGTTGACTTACCTAAAGTCATATTATTGGAAGAGAAAACTAAAGGTTAAAAAGGAAAAAAATATTATTTTGACTTCATTAGAATTTTTTTGCTAGTTTTACAAATCAAATAAGATGGATTAGTCAAGTGGCACAAGAAGGACATTAAGCACAACATTAAAAGAACACTTTAAGTTAATTTCCCCCATCTCCCTAAGGACTCCTAAGGAGACTCAAAGTAGAATAAGAGGCACAGTACAATGGACAGGCATGGACAAGTTTCAATCCACACCATAGGAGGGAGGGTTTATTTGAGTGAGATCAAAGATGCATTGGCATATAAATCAATATGAAATATGAAAGAGAATTCTATCATTAAATATATCTGCATTTAAGAAGTAGAAAGAGCACTGAACATGGGATCAGGGGAACTACCATACAGTTTAATCACAATTTTTTCACAAATAGAATCTATGTGACCCAGTATAAATCTATTTCCTTCAATTTCCTCATATCTGAAAATAAATAGTTTGGATAGACAAGATGTTCTCTAAGGATCTTTGCAGTCTATTCTTTCAATGATTAAGTAACAGTACTTGGTGCATTGTTAAGAGCAAAAGCTACTATGCACTAGAAAAAAATGACATGAAAATCTTTCTGCAGAATCTCAATAAAACTGAGAAAGTTCATTAAAGATAAAAGAGGAATTGGGGAAAAGACACAAGAACTGAGGGCAATTTATCTTTTGAAGAGATATTGAAAAGGGTCACACAGCAGAGAAGAGAGACAATATATGATCTATTACCTAATTTGTCATTATTATTATTGTTAATAATAATAAAACCCAGCATAGATACATAGTACTGTAAATTCTATAAGGTGCTAAATATAAATATATCTAAAATACATATAGTATGTATATATAAAATGTATTTTATATATAATATACATATTCATATACAAATACATTTGAGTCTCACATCAGTCCTATAAAATAGGTGCTATTACTGTTTCCAACAAATCTCTTAAAACTATTCAGAGGATATGAAGAAGGCAAAAACCTGCATGAAATAGGTGGAAATTATATACATAATATCATTGATTCTGGTGACCAATGGATCTCGATTCAAATTTTAGTGAAGGATAATGGAAGTGAATATAAATATGGAATAATAATAAAAAGAGGCAACATATAAATACAAATAAAAGGGAAAGGAAAGGCAATCGAGCTGATAAAAACTTAAATAGTTGATAAAAAGTTAAATAGCTATCATCATGTAACAAAAAAAGCATATCCACTTTTTTTAGGTCCAAATAAGAAATAAAGCTACTTTTATGGATTTAGAAGGAAATGAATGCATATGAGAGAAGTAAGGATTTCATACATTATTCTGGATGAAATCTTTATTTTAAACTTAATTTAATGGACTGTCATGGTCAATGGAAATGCATTTCATATGTCCTATACATGCATACTTGATAAGCGCACCCATCAGCAAAACATCAGAACACAACCTTCCTTGTCTAGCCCTGCTAATATATTCCTTATAATAATAAATAAGACCAGACAGACATATTAGTTACCTAATATTTTCCCATAGCAATACTGTTGGGGGGGAGGTCAAGGCCATAAGAAAAAAAATGTCTAGGAGTAAGAAAATCTGAGCATTTTCTAGAAAGCACCAAAGAAGCAATAATTAAGGTCATTTTGGCAGTTTATCTCTATGAAGAATGAGTTTTTAAACTTAAGATCCTAAATAAACAAATAAGTCATCTATATAGTATTAAGTAATCCTCTCTTTTGACTGATTGACAAGTAGCCATTACCAGATCATTTCCATCAAATACAGAATAAAATTATAAGTTGAAGGGGCAGCTAGGTGGCATAGTGGATTGAGCACCGGCCTTGGAGTCAGGAGTACCTGGGTTCAAATTTGGCCTCAGACAGTTAATAATTACCTAGCTGTGTGGCTCTGGACAAGCCACTTAACCCCATTTGCCTTGCAAAAACCTTAAAAAATAAAAATAAAAATAAAATAAAATAAAATTATAAGTTGAATCCCAGGAGAGAGAATTACAACACCTAAAATGGTGCTCAATTTTCAGAACTCAGCTGAGATTCCATCTCTAAAATAAAGTGATTCCTAACTACCTGCCTAGAAATAGTTTCCTATAACCTAGACTCTTGCTATTTTATTTATCTCTACAGTCTTATCAATACTTTTAAATGAAAGGACAACATTTCTCTTCCTCTGCTGCTAGATTAATATTTTTAAGCAGAAATCTAAGGATAATTTTCAGTTTTCTGAGATCTTTTCTTGTCTGCTTTAGTTCACACCAATCTACCTTTCAAGATTTTCTCATGTTAATATTCCCTTTCAAATATACTATGTTATAGGTAACCTTAAGACCATTGGTCATCCTCTACATCTTTCTGTGTCTTTGTCCATATTTGCTCCTTATACTTGATATCCTCTCCTTCATCCACATTTGCTGAAATTCAAATCATTTCCCAATTCAATGCTATTTATCCCAAGAAGCCTGCTCTGATCCCACTTGCAAACAATGATCTTTTTGCCAGACATCACAGCCCTGAGTTTTTGGTTGCTTGGCACACTGTAAAGAACAAACAGATCTGGAGTTGGGAAGACCTGTGCTCAAATCTAGCCTAAAATGCTTATAAGCTTTATGATCCCAGGGATATCTTTTAACCTCTCTGCCTCATTTTCATCTATGCAATGTATGTTCATAGTATCTATTTCTTAGAATTGTGAGAATAAAATGAGATGATATATGTAAAATGCTTTTGCAAACTATAAATTATTATAGAAATGTTGTATTGTTCAGTCATTTTCAGTTTGTCTGACTCTTCATGATCCCATTTGGAGTATTCTTGGCAAAGATACTTCAGTGCTTTGCCATTTCCTTTTCTAACTCATTTTATAGAAGAGGAAACCAAGGAAAATAGGGTTAAGTGATATAACAAAGCTCTCTGAAGCTGGATTTGAATTCAGGTCTTCCTGACTCCAGAACTAGTAGCACTTTATTCATTGACCCACCTAGTGTAATTTTCATACCATTTTGTGTTACAGTTATCAATTTACATTTATATAATATCATCTTTAGTATAAAGTTTTATTGGGGCAAGAACATATCTTATGTAATCCTTATAGCTACCTCAGTCAGTTGTATTTAGTAGGTAATTAATTTGCTGATGTTGGCTTTATTTTTGTATACTCTAGTGCCTAATGTTACATGCAGCAGGTTTTATCTTTTTCTTTTTTCTTTTTTTTTTTTTTTTTTTGGTCTTTAGGGTTTTTTCCCAAGGCAAATGGGGTTAAGTGGCTTGCCCAAGGCCACACAGCTAGGTAATTAAGTGTCTGAGGCCGGATTTGAACTCAGGTACTCCTGACTCCAGGGCCAGTGCTTTATCCACTACACCACCTAGCCTTCCCATTGTGCCACCTAGCCGCCCCCTGCAGTAGGTTGTAAATAAATGTTTACTGACCGGACACATCATTGAAATCTTAAAATGTTATATTTTACTATCTCATCTCATTCTCTGCAGTTGTATTTTGCAGGATAACTGAAATGGATATAATAATGTTCAATAAAACAACATCCCTAAGAGGTACAAATGCATGTTATATTTATTCATATACTATTTTTTTTTAGATTTTTTTTTCAAGGCAATGGGGTTAAGTGGCTTGCCCAAGGCCACACAGCAATTATTAAGTGTCTGAGGCCAGATTTGAACTCAGGTACTCCTGACTCCAAGGCCAGTGCTCTATCCACTGCGCCACCTAGCCGCCCCCAATTCATATACTATTGCAAATGATTGCTTAAATTTAGAAAGGATCTAGATAATTAAAAATCAAAATCAAAATTTACTAATTAATATGTTGATTCAAAATGAAATACCCAAAGCAAGATGGAAATAAATAGGTGAGGAATCTTCCTATAGAATCATACAAAAAATTAAGAAAAATCTCTGATGGTTCTTTTCAGCTTTACCTAAAATCCTTTAAATTGCCCAGGTATATCATTTCCTGTGTTACTATACTCTAATATTATATTACAAATTTTTTAGCCATCTAATCAATGGATATATAATCTGTTACTTGTTTCTTACTGGGAATTATTACAAATTAGGCAAACAGGCTATCATCATTTTCTTCAGTGGTATCATTGGGTAAAATGTGATATACATTTTTTTCATTCTTGTTAAATAAGTTCATACTTTTCCTATCAGGTCTGAATAATTCAAAACTCTATCAGCAGTATAATGGTTAACCTATTTTACCATAGCCAGGAGAGCACTGCATTTTTTCACCTTTTATTATCTTGACCAATTTGCCAAAGGATAGGTAAAATTTCAGAGCAGATTTAATTTGCATTGGTCTGGTTATTAGAGATTTTGGATACTGGTCTATGTGTTACTGTTATTTTATATTTCTTCTTTTGAAAAATGTCTGATCTTATCCTTAGAACAATTATGAACTAAAAGATTAGGAGCCTTTATCTTTAACCTTTTATTTTTAGGAAAATAAATGCCCCATCAGTCAGGTTTTCTAAAAGGTCTCTGTATGTTACATAACTTTATACAAGGAAAATGTATCCTGCACTGTATTCTTGGTAGATAGATTATTTGAAAAATAGAATTATATTAAAATTCAGATAAAAGTTAATGTTAACAATAACTGACATTTATTGGTCCTTTAAAATCTTGCTGGTCCTTTGCAAACTTTACCACATTAAAGTTCACAAAAATCCTGTGTATTTAATAAAATATGAATTATTACTTCCATTTAAAAAAGATATTGAGCCTCAATGGGAGAAAATGCCTTACTCAGAGTCACTTAGTGAATGAGTGGTGTGGCCAAGACTAGACCACACCATCCCAATCAAATTTACATCAGAGCTTCCTCCTCAGTTTCACAGTCAAAAGTTATTACAAATATTGAGGGGTTGAAATCCTAAAATGAAATTTCTTTTGAACAAGCTGATACAGCATAGATGCTTCTATTACCCCTTTCATAATACTTGGTATAATAAAAGTAGGTCATTTTGAGCAAAACAGGAGAGCATTCTATCAGAATTAACAAACATTTAGAAAACACATAAAATTAATAATGGTCCCAAAAATCTTTTACCAAAGAATTATCCCGGAAATTCTGATGTACCTTCAAATGTATATTCTTTACAGTTGAAAAGTTAACAATGAATGCCTTCACTCCCTAATTTCCTCAGGCTTTCTTCTCAGCCTTGAGGGAAAGTTAGAGGACAGCTTCCAAACCTCAAAACTATTTGAGAGTGTTTCCTGAGTTTGAGGACTGGAACTACAGGGAAAAAAGGATGGAAATCTTTGTTGGATTACTTACTTAGAGAGTGTGTCACTATTTTAGCACCAAAAAACCTAAAATACCTGAAATATTTGAAGCAAATGTCACTGCATTTGTCAAGAACTGACATGACCGATTAATATTACAAATTCACTTTGGATAAATGCTTCAAGCTCTCAAGTTATAAACTGCTGAACATCACAATTCCATATAGTAACAATGGGCCAACTTTACCTTGGCTATAAATACTATAAAATGCAGTCTGATTAATTGGTAAAAAGTACTGTTAAATGGGAGTCTGGTTCGAGGTCTGACACTGGCATTATGCTTAAAGTTAACAGATTCCACTGGTGTCTCAAAGACAAAATTATTTTTTTTCCTTCTTAAAAGAAGTTGAATTACTGACTACTGCAAATTGTTTTACTACCGAGCCTATTGCTAATTGGAGAACTCATTATGATGTGAGAATAAAGGGGAAAAGTTTGGACACAGGTTATCCACAGATGTTTCCAACTCAGTTGGTTAGATTTTTCTGAAGATAGCACCATCTTTTTTGTACCAACTCCTAATGATTTTCTGCTGAACCCTCAGCACTTTAGCAGTACATACTGTAAGTGAACTAGAAAACACTGTGCTTCTAATAAGCTTCTCAAAAGCCACTGACAATAGTCTCACCTCTGGGTGATGGCCTGAGTCTATTCTAGGGTCTGACTTAGTGATAATAACAAAAAAAATTTCCCTTTTCAAAGTCAAATTATTTTTATAGTCTTTTCAAACTTTTTCCAATCACAGGCTGCTGTGGCAAGGTATAATCTAATGAATTGCTAAGGAAGTAGATGAAGTTGAAATTCTGTATCTCACATTATAGAGAAGGTCATAACAAACAGCTCAAAAAATAACATCTTACTGCATATTCTTAATCATGTTAGTTCAAGTGATGTACAGCATTAGAAAGAGACAATACATATAAGGAAAACTAAGTTACAGAGGTATATTATCAAAGAAAATAAACAAAGTCAACTTTGAAAATAAGGTTTTTACAATATGGGACCTGAGCAAGTAAGCATCAGAAATAAAAAAGGATATGTGTGAAAAACAAATTACAAACCTTCCAAATATAGACCTGCACATGAATGAATGATAATAATAACTCAATGTGTATATATTGGGTATCACATTTCATCAAATTGATTTTGCTCTTGGGTCATCAATTAGCAACCTCCATACTAGATACTAGTAAGAGGTTACTTACTATTATCATTGATACTGTGTCAATATTGATATTCATTTTTTGTCTTTCTTTTTCTTTTGTCTATCTTTCTTCCTCATCAGGCTAGAAAACATTTTTCAAAGGAACACATAAACCTTCTTGGTGCAAGGGGGAAAAAAGAGAAGGAATAAACAAAAACATGAAGCTTTTAGCTCACTTAATTTGACAAGAGAAGATTGTACAACTTATATCTAATTAAAGTAATTTATTAAGTGTTTTATAGCTAATAAAAAGGCTCTGAAAGGACTGAATACATTTATATTGTATATTTTTAGCAACTGTTTTTCCCCACAATGGAACAGTTTGATAAAAGCTAAGTGATTCCATATAAAACATGTACAAATTACATAGAAATAAAAAATTTCTATGAAAATCTTTAACCTCTGAGTTTCAAAGCAGGTGAATTAACACAGAGGACAGTCAAGATTTATTTTCTTTAAGCCCTGAAAAAAAAAAAGAATATTTGAAAGTCATTCTGTGAACTGGGAATACTGTCTAAGTAAAGGAACTGAGTTTAACTCAGGAGCAAATGTAATAAAATCTACTCTGCCATTCACCTACTCAAAGTCATATTGCCCATCTTAAATAAGAAGGAAAAAGAAAGTCAAAACTAGGCATTAAAGTCTAGAATGTGTATTGTTATTGTGGCTGGAATGCTAGTCCTTCTGTGCCAGAGTAACCAGTCAAATTCAGTCTCAGATACTTGTAAGTTGTGTGGTGCTGGTAATACCACTTAACTTGCCTGAGTTTCTTCAACTGTAGAGTTATGATAGCATTGGACTACAAGGGTTTTTGTAAAGATCAAAAGATATATTTGTAAAGGGCTTGGCAAATTTTAAGCTTAATACTACATACACTAAGAATTTGGGACAGCTGTATATAAATGTTCAATGCTGTTGCTGCTGCCATTGTTCTACAGGTGTCATGTACTGAAATGGACAGTGATTCAATTTCCCTTTTTTTGAACTTCCTTCAGAAGTAACCTACAAAAAAGTAATAAAAGCAAATATACAAATCATAAATATCCCTTATACCAAAAGAAAAAATAATAATCTTATTTATCTACAAAAACATTTGCCCTGAAGGCATAATCAAGGATATAATATCAATCTCAATGTTCTACACAATCAGACATACCTAAAAAGCAGAATTCATAAATCGATTATCTCTGATTCTCTTTCCTTAGCTTGTAAAAACAGTTTGATTCTTTTTTATTCATATGTAAGTTTAAATAATTTTTAAAACTTTGAGATTTACTAATTATTTGTGAACATTTGAAGCATTTTACTTACATATCTCAAAAGACGTAATGAAGAAATTTAAATATTTGTACAAAATGTCAAACTGCAAAGAGATGGTCAGGCAATCAAGGAGCATAAGCTGGAGCTGCCCAACTACAGTGGATTCCCTGTATTCCCTGTGTAAGCCCTTTTACCTCTTACAAGCCTCAGTTAATAATGGAGATAACATCTACACCTCTGGCCTCACACAACTGTAATGATTTTTCTGCCACAGTGTGTTATAGAAGTTTGAATTGCTATTATCATTGTAATAAATTTCCACTAAAGTCCTATTCCTCAGCCTCATCTTGCCTCTGAGATGACCCAGACATTACCTTTGCTTTGGTGAGGCCATCAAAGCTATTGCAAATTCTATCGGGTTAAGATGTGTTCCAAGGTGTAGCCCTGAAGGGAACTTCATCAGAGGATGAATTTCATTTTTCAGCCAAAGTAACTCATATTGATTATTTACTAAGGATTAGGAGTTTGGATCTGTATCAATTGAGCATATTTTCACAACCAGAAAGTCATAGATTCTTACAGGATAAAAATAAGTTTAAAAAAATTCAATTTTGTTTTTAAACTATAAACTATTTCTAAAAAGTGACTAATTGATTTGCTGTAGACATACAATTTTTTTTTATATTTCCAAAAAAAAGTTCAGTCATAGTGCTAATGTTTGTCCATTTTTTTTAAGTTTTTGCAAGGCAATGAGGTTAAATGGCTTGCCCAAGGCCACACAGCTAGGTAATTATTAAGTGTCTGAGGCTGAATTTGAACCAGGTACTCCTGACCCCAGGGCCAGTGCTCCATCCACTGCGCCACCTAGCCGCCCTCATTTTCTTTTTTTAATTGATATTTTATTTTATTTTTCCAGTTACATGTTATGAAAGTTTTTCAACATTCATCCATATGCATATGCATATTTTAAGTTACATGATTTCCTTCCACTCTCCCTTCCCACCTCTATCTCCACAGTGGGGAATAGTCAGTCAGGTGAATATTGTACATACATATTTGTGTTACTTATGTTTATATATTAGCCATTTTTTGGTAAGAGGAATTAGGTTTAAGGGAAAAGAAAAAAACCATGAGATAGAAAAAAATATTTTTTAAAAATAAATGTAATGTTCATTCAGATTCAGAAGGCTTTTTGATTTTGTTTCTCTTCCTCTGGATAGGAATATTATTGTCCACAGCTGGTCTAAATAGGGTTGTCCTAGCTCTCTGAACAGCTGAGAGGATGTGCTTCCATCAAAGTTGATCAATTCACAATGTTGTTACGAATGTGAACAATGTTCTCTTGGTTCTGTTCCCTTCGCTCAGCATCAGATCCTATAATTCATTCCATACTTCTCTAGAGTTCGGCCATTTATGATTTATTATAGAACAATAATATCCCATAACATTCTTATACCATAACTTATTCAGTCATTGCTTAATTGATGGGCATTCCCTCAATTTCCAATTCTTTGCCACTACAAAGCGAGCTGATATGAATATTTGACAACAAGGGGGACCTAGAATTGGAATTACTGGGTCAAAGGGTATGATCAATTTTATTATTCTTTGGACATAGTTCCATATTGCTCTCCAGAATGGCTGGATCAATTCACAAGGGCATCAGCAATGTGTTAATGTCCCAATCCTCCCAAAACTTCTCCAACATTGATTGCTTTTCCTTTTTGTCATCTTAGCCAATCTGATAAATGTGAGGTGATACTTCAAAATTGTTTGAATTTGTATTTCTCTAATCAGTAATGATTTGGAGCATTTTTATATGATTATATATAGCTTTAATTTCTTCATTTGAAAACTATCTGTTCATATCCTCTGCCCATTTATCAATTGGGGAATGACTTGAAACCTTATAAATTTGATGCAATTCTCCATGTTTTAGAAACGAGATCTTTATCAGAACCCCTAGCTGTGAAAATTGTTTCCTGGTTTTCTGTTTTCCTTCTAATTGTCTTTCACTTTTGAAGAAGACCACAACATCAGGGAGGTGATGCCAGTTTAAAATAGTAAACCTTTTGCATTTGCACACATGAATATGAAAATTATATATATCTTTATTTGCTACATGAAATCATCCATAATTTTCCCAACTCCCACATGAATTGAATTTGAGTGGAGGATACTGTGCTAAGTCACCAGCCTCACGTTCTCCTCCAAACCCATCTGGATTCAGTATGAATCAGGGTGGCTGCAGATGGCCCTGGATGCAAGGCAATTGGAGGTAAGGGACTTGCCCAAGGTCACATGGTGAGTAAGTGGCAAGTGTCTAAGGCTGAATTTGAACCTCTGTCCTTGTGACTCCAAGGTCAGTGCTCTATCCACTGGGCCACCTAGCTGCCAAGTCATGGTCTTTCTATATTGAACCATCTAGTTTTGAGTTTGGTCATTCTTTATTGTGAGAATTTCAAATAGAAGCCTTCTTTTGCCCGTAAGTCATAAAAATGTCATCTCTCTTGCTCTAAGTTCCATAAGCAAAGAAAGGCTGTAGTCACTCTCAGTGCCTTTCTTTACCAGTAAGCATTTATGTGGAGAAGGGGCAAATGCTGAGGAAGCAACAATGCAATTAGAGATTACATTCTGTCTCAAACACAACCAAATTACTGAATCTCTGGGTCTTAGTCTTCTCACTGAGGCTAACACCATTTAACTCATGAGGTTCTTCCAAAACAAAAATGAGAAAAAGTATGTCAAGTGTTTTACAAACATTAATCTGAATGAATGGATGTATGAAAAAGCATTCATTAAAGCTCCTAGTGTACGGCAGACCCTGTGCTAAGAACTAGGAATACAGATGCCAAAGTGGGGGTCCCAACCTTAAGAACCTTCCATTCTAAACAGGGAAGATCCCACATAGACAGGAGTGCTCAAGTGGAAAAGAGTTTGGTGGCTGGTAAAAGGATGATGATTGACAGCACAAAGATACTTATTGATATGGTCTTCTCCAAAAGCAGTGGGAGTATTGATTCAATCACTGTATTTAAAGCAGGTGGAAAGGAGTGAGGCAGAGTCTGAGACCTACAGCAGTAAAGCAGAAGGTAAAATGGTCAAGGAGAGACTCTGAGATGGAATTATAGTTTAGTTTGGAACGGGCTAGATATTATGACCTAAATGAACCTTTAGTCATTCCCAGTCAAGATAGATCAGAGCCAGATAAGGCATTCCAAGCTAAACATCCCAGGGACTGAGTGTCTAAAGGGTATTTGCTTCAGGTAAAAAGAAGCTGCTCAAAAGAAAAGAGAGCCAAAAGGGAGAGCAAGGGCATCAGATAAATGGGATAGCAGGTCAAATACTATATAAATATTAGATATTACTATAACTACTATCATCATCATCATCATCATTACCATTACTACTATTTCCTCTTTCATCTTCAGATGAAAAGAGTCAATTTGAAGACCTCCTCTCCCTTAGGGAATTTACATCTACTACTGTCTGAAAAAATAACAGCACTTTGGCCCAGCAGAGCCACTAAGCATCTAAGAAGGCTAAGGGCTACTTATACATCAGCATGCAAATTAATTTTATGAATTTGTCAGTTTAAAATAGTAAACCTTTTGCATTTGCACACATGAATATGAAAATTATATATATATATATATATATATATATATATATATATATATATACTTATTTGCTACATGAAATCATCCATAATTTTCCAAACTCACAATATATTGGAAGTGAATTCTTCATCTGATTTCAAAGCACTCTATGCTACCTTTACAAGTAAATACAGCTCTAACATTCATTTAATATTATGCTATGCTATGAACCTGGGAAAAGATGATAAAAAATAAAAGTATAAATGATAATAATCATCTTCCTGCTTTATACTATCAAAAAGAGCACATAATATAATATTGGGCAAAATATTCTAATAATTATTCTGAATGTGAGTTGGATGTAAATAAGAAACAATGATCTGAAAGATATCTGAGAATCTTGAGAAAACTGAGAATTTTCAGTCAAGTCATTTAATATGAAAACATTAAGAAAAATTAAATCTACAGTTTTCCCTATCATAAGCATCACCATCCTCTTCAAGAGTTACAATTTAAATCTATTTTATGAGTAAAAACTATGTGATAAACTTTTTGTTGTATTAGTTGTATTAGATCTAGTAGCTTTAATGGAATTGAGCACAGATTTATCTTGTATCAAATTCTGGGTCATAATTAAGTTTGATCTAATAAGACTTTTTAAAAGGAAGAATAATAAAAGTTAAAATAAAAAAATTTAAATTCTGTCAAAAAGTTCACTGACATTTCAAGTCTTTGAGAAGATATTTAAAAAATTAACACATCATTAACCATGACTTTAAACATTACTGGATTTGGGAAGAGAAAGAACTTTAGTGATCATTTAATTCATTATTTTCACTGTAAAGTTAAGGAATGCCCATCAATTGAAGAGTGGCTAGACAAATTGTAGCATATTGTTATAATGGAATTGTGTTTTAAAAAAATGACAATGTGAATGATTTTAGATAAACCTGGGAAGACTTAAAAGTGCTGATTAAAAAAATAAAGTAAAAAAAAAGGAGAATATTATGCATAGTAATAGTAATACTGCAATGATAACCAACTGTGAAAGGCTTAGCTTCTCTGATCAATACAATAATACATGACAATTCCAAAGGTCTCATATGAGAAAAAAATGTTATATACCTCCAGAGAAAGAATTAATAAATGGAGTGCAGATTAAAGTATATTCCCCCCTTTCTTTTTCTTCTATTTTTAGTAATATGGCTAATGTGGAACTATGTCTTGCATGATTTCATATGTATAATAGGAAACATATTTCTTGCCTTCTAAATGTGTAAGGGAGGGGATAAAAGGATTGAGTGAATTAAGAGATAAAACAAAATTACAATTTTTTTTAAAAGAAAAAAATTGATTCAGTTTTCCTAGTTTCTCTTTCTGTAATATTGTTAAGGTCTGAAAGTGGTACATTGAAAACACCCATTGTTATAATTTTACTATTTCTCCCTGTAATTTAATTAGCTTTTCCTTTGAGTATTGCTCATGCTATGGCAGTCAATGAATTACATATTAAGTACTGAATTTTGACTTACTGTTCTTTTAAGCATAATGGAGTAGCTATATGAAATTAAAAACTACCTTCTTTATTTCAAATAAAAATATTAAGAGGCATTTCTATAGTCTAAATTCTGTTCCAAACTGTTCATCTTAGAAAATATTTGTAAAAGGGCAACATTAAAAGTTAGATCCATTAAAAAAGAAAAAGGTAAAAACCAAACTTATAAAAATAACAACAAAATGCTTGTCTAATTAAGATTACTGCCATCACTATTCCCTTATGTGATAAGAATTATAACTTACCTATGTGCAGTTCCCTTTTTCACTATTTTGAAGAGATTATGGTATTGATGTACTGATTAATGAAAAAGTCTCTCTAATTACTCTAGAAAAACACTGGGCAAATAATTCCATCTTGATAAGCCTCAGTTTTCTTATCTCTATAAAGAAATAATTAGAATAGTTTCTTTCAAGTCTAAATCCTATGATTGTCTTGTTTCCTTTCACTAAGTACTATGCTAAAGTAAGTCCCTAGATCACTGAGAGAATTATGTGAGGTAATTATAATATAGTGATGAATTAATATTTATTCAAATTTACTTTAGTGGAAGCTGGACATTACAGACATAGATGTACATATATTAATGAAAGCAATAATTACAAAAACCAATTTTTTATCTTCAATAAAAATATATTAAATGTCATATTTCATCTTTTCAATACTTTCAAAAGTCTACTTTATATTTTGGGGTACACATTTTACTATTACATATTGAATCAATAATTAAAATTTCAAATAGTGTAATAATGTAACAATAGCTTTTTATACATTACATAATAATAAAGGAAGAATTCACTAAATATCTTTTGATAAAACATTATTTGCAACATATAGATAGCTTCATGGGAATAGCTGAAACAGTGGAAAAAATATCCAGGCTCAAATAATTCTGGGCAATTAATTTTTCTGAGCCTCATTCTCCTCATCTCTAAAATGGAGGACAATGGGATTTTCAAAAAAATCTTTAAAAACTTAAAGTGCGCCATAATCATGTGTATTCAAGTATATAAAAATGAATAAATAGGGGATGAAGAAGACTAATTCCAAAGGGACTGAATGCAATCACAACTCAAGGGTTAGTGTGAATAATGACCAACTACTCATCTGTAATGTTAAACAACCAACCAAATGAAGTCACAGTAGGATTCTGAGATCTTTTAGTCAGGCTTTGCGTTTTAATGCAGCAGTGAGATTATAGATTATAGAGTTCCACTCTCTATGATTATGAATATGCATTTAACAAAGCACTAGGAAGAGTCTAAAATGAAGAGACTTAAAGTTGAATGAGACTTCAAAAACAATCTAATTCAATCATTTCTAATCCAATCCAATAAGTATTTATTAAATATCTATTAAGTGTAAATCACTGTGCCAAATGCTAGGGATTGTTATTATATAATATTGTTGCTGTTATTTGTGAGTGATTGCTGTAGTTATCGTTTATATAGCACTATGTGACAGGCACAGTATGAAATGCTTTACATTTACTATTTCATTTGATCCTCATAATAACCTTGTGAGGCAAGTGCTACTATGATCACCATCTTAGAGATGAGAAAACTGAGGCAGATAACAATTAAGTGATTTGCCCAGTATCACCTAGCTAAGTGTCTAGTGTCAGTATCTAAAGTTACATCTGAACTCAGGTGTTCCTGATTTCTCATCTGGCCCTCTATCTACTTCAGGATCCAAAGACAAAAAAAAAAGTTCCTTACCCCAAGGAGTATATATATATACATATATATATATATGTATACATATATATATATATATGTATACATATATATATATGTATATGTTCTATTATAACATGTTGCAGTGATGCTACAATGTGCTTATGGCAAAAAGAAAGGCCCAGTCATCTGGAGAATGAAGTAGGGAAAAGAGGCCCAGGAGACACCATGAAGAAGGTCCTTCAGTTGGGTGTTGATGAGTTAAAGCAGAGATTGAATCTATCCTCACAATATCTTTCTCTCTACTTCTCTCTACTTGCTCAGTCATCACCCTGGTACAAACTCTCCATCTTGTGCCTACACTATGGCATCAGCAAGTTGGTTGATCTTCCAGCCTCCAATCAGTTGCTAATTCCTCTTAAATGGAATTCTAACCACACCAAGCCCCCTTCTCAATATATTCAAGGGGTTCTTTATTAACTCCATTATTGCATATAAAACTCTGCCTGGCTAACAATACAAATAATTAACATTTTGTGAGTGATTTAAGGTTTCCAAAGAGCATTACAACTTGATCCCTTCCTGTTTTTCCATTCTTCTTACATTTTGCTCCTATAAGCACAAGTTTCCAGCTATGCATGGAGAGCTTCTTGCTGATATTCAAACACAGCATTAAGCAGTTCTGCACATCTCATGATTCTGTGATTGTTGTGATTTTTCTGCCTAGAATGCCCTCCCTCCTAATGTCCATCTCTTCCCTTCCTTCAAGACCCAACTCAAACTCCACTTTTCCCAGTTATGTCATCTCTCTCTTGAGATCCCCTTCCATTTGCACTATACATGCCTTACATAATTACATAGTTATTCACATCATGCTTCACCCATTAAAATATGATCTTCTTAAGAGCCAAGATAGAAAGATGTTTTTCCTTACTTTATAGGCCTTATACTTAGTAGAGTGCTTGCCATACAGTAAGTGCCTCCTGAATTTTTGATTTCTGATTTTTCTGGGAAAGTTGATGGAGAAAGAAATGCTAGCTGGTCTAGGTGCCCACCCTTCTATTCCTGGATGGCCATGGGAAGCAGAATGTCTTCCTTTGTCTTTCACTGATCAGGACAGTCCTGCCACTCAAATGCCAAGGCAGCATGCACTCATAGGTAGCCAAGGAGGATGTGCTGCATGGTGGTGTCAACATATCTCTGCTGGGAAGGCCATTCACAAATTTCAAAGGTTCAGCACTTTGAATTCTGAGAGGTTAAGTGATTTCCTGAAGCTCACACAGCTACTAAGAGAAACAGAGTCATTAGCTGAACCCCGAAATCATGTGTCTGAATCTAGCTCTTTCCACTGAGCCAGTTGTAGCCTACCCTCATTATCATAAAGAATATTATTTTCTACTACCATACAATTTCATCTGCCTTACCATCAAATGAGCTCTTTCTCCACATAAATAAAGAAATAAAGAAAGTTGTTCATTCGCAAAACTGTGACTCACCGAGTTAAAAAATTAAGTTGTACAGATCAGAAATGTAATCATGGGAGACAAGCTCGGAGAGTTTTTCAATCACTATGGGACTGCATCAATTTGCAGTCATGTTATATTAAAAAGAGAAAAGTCTAGGAGAGTCTCCTGGTGTCACTTCAGATTAGATTTGTTGTTGTTATCAGACTGTGCATTTTGGAGTCTTTTTTTTTACATTTTAAAAATATCATCTAATGTGGTTAGGTGGTGTAGGAGGAAATCCAGTCAACATGTGACTCTCTCTCTTTGATTGTCCAGAGATTAAGAGGCTGCTCAAATTAACTTGGAAATTCAAAAATGCACTTGTCTTCTAAAACCATATTAACATATTAGCATGAACTAACTACCTTGGAGTAATGCAATGTACACTAACTGAAACAAAATAATTTTGAAACTGTTACACTTAATTTAAGAGTTATGCAAAATTCAATTTATAGTCTATTTCCCTTCACACATTCCAGCATGTATGAGGTGACTGACGATTTTCATTTGGTGTAAATTTTATAATAAGGGTGACTGCTAAAATTTCATTGAAATATTGCTCTATTTCTTAAGTGTTTAGTCTTTTGTTTGGCTGTTTTCTGATCACAAGTTTGCATAAAAATAACATAAAATGTGAAGGAAACAGTGGTGCCTAAAAATAAACTATTTTCCTCTATAGCTACCCTATAACTAACAAAAATGACAGCTGGAAAAAATTGAACTAAAAATACTAATGAATAACTATCACTGTCTATACATTATACTCAAAATAAACTTCAGAAAAAGAATTGTAAAAGATTCTACCTTTAAGCAAACCTGATAAGGAATTCCTTTTTTATTTTATTTTTTTAACATTTCTATATAATTTTTTTATTTTGAATTTTTTTTAACAATTTTCCCCCTAATCTTGCTTCCTTCCCCCAACCCCCCACAGAAGGCAGTCCGTTAGTCTTTATATTGTTTCCATGGTATATACTGATCTAAGTTGAATGTGATGAGAGAGAAATCATATCCTTAAAGAAGAAAAATAAAGTAGTGTGCTTGATTGTTGCACTAATGTGCAACAATGGAATGAGCAAGTCCATCAAGGTTGGTCACCACCCCCATGTTGTTGCTAGGGTGCACAATGTTCCTCTGGTTCTGCTCATTTCACTCAGCATCAGTCCATGCAAATCTTTTTGGGCTTTCCTGAATTCCTATCCCTCCTGGCTTCTAATAGAACAATAGTGTTCCATCACATACATATGCCACATTTTGTTAAGCCATTCCTCAATTGATGGACATTTATATTAATTCCCAATTCATTACCACCACAAACAGGGCTGCTATGAATATTTTTGTATAAGTGATTTATATATATATATTACTAAAATTTTCTTGTTTAGGAGTAAACATAATACCCCCTCCCCCCAAAAATATAGACCCTCATGAGAAACAAAGTAAAGGAAAGAGAAAAAAAATGTTTCAGTCTGTATTCTGATACCATCAGCTCTGTCTTGGGTGGATCAAATTCTTTATCGTAAGTCCATCATAAAAATTACTTCCATATTTTTGCATTGTTGCTATTGTTGATTATAATTCCCACCACCATTCCTCCCCACTACCATATATTATATTTTCTCTCTACTTTCCCTCTGTCCCTCTTCTAAAATGTGCTGTAGGGTTGCTGAGTGGTGCAGTGGACTGATCACTGTCCCTGGGGCCAAGAGGCCCCGAACCTACATACCACCCCTGAGACCCAGTAACCAACTGGCCCCTTAGTCCTGGACAGGTCGCTCAATCCCAGACCCTTGCAAGAAGTAAAAAAGAAAATGTTATATCTGACTATCCTCTCCTATGATCTACCCTCTCCTCCATCACCCACATCCCCCCCTTCCCCCTTTCCCCCTTCTCTCCTTTTTACTCTAGATGTCTATAGCCTATTGAAGGTACATGCTGTTTCCTCTCTGAGCCATTTCTGATGAGAGTGAAGGTTTCCTCATTTCCCCTCACCTTCCCCATTTCCATATCATTGCAAAAGTTCAATGTATACATATGTATACATATATATCTGTATCTTCTATATGAAATATTTTAGTCTATTCCACCTCTTCTTTCCCTTACTCCTAGTGCATTTCCCTTTTAGCCATTGACTCCATTTTTACAAATATATTATATCTTCAAATTCAGCTCTCTCCTGTGCTTCATCTATAAAAGCTCCTGCTACCTACTCTATTAAATGAAGAGTTTCATATGAATACTATCAGTATCATTTTTCTATGCGGGAATACATGCAATTCATCATCATTAAGTCCTTCATATTTTACCCTTCTCTCCACTCTCTATGCTTCACCTGTATTTGAAGGTCAAACTTTCTGTTCAACTATGGTCATTTCAACAGTAATATTTGAAATTCCCCTGGTTCATTGAAAGTCCATATTTTCCCTTGGAAGAGGATGCTCAGTTGTGCTGGGTAGTTGATTCTCAGTTGCATTCCAAGCTCTTTTGCCTTCTGGAATATTATATTCCAAGCCCTATGAGCTCTTAATGTAGTTGTTGCTAAGTCCTGTGTGATCCTGACTGTGGCTCCACAATATTTGGACTCTGTCCTTGTGGCACTTGTAATATTTTCTTTTTGACTTGGGAGTTTTGGAACTTGGCTATAATATTCCTGGGGGTTGTTTTTTTGGAGGGGAATCTCTTTCCAGGGGAGATTGGTGGATTCTCTCAGTTTCTATCTTGCCCTATGCTTCTAGGACATCAGGGCAATTTTCCTGTAGGCTTTCTTTAAAAAATGAGGTCAAGGTTCTTTTCCTGAATATGACTTTCAGGTATCCCAATAATTTTTAAATGATCTTTTCTGAATCTGTTTTCCAGATCAGTTGTTTTTTCATTGAGATATTTCACATTTTCTTCTAATTTTTCATTCTTTTGGTGGTGAAGTATATTATATCTTGACTTCTCCTAAAGTCATCAGCTTCCTTTAGCTCCATTCTACATCTGAAGGATTTGTTTTCCTCAGAGAGTTTTCTTATCTCCTTTTCCATCTGGCCAATTCTGCTTTTTAAAGCATTCTTCCCTCCTCGATAACTTTTTGAGCTGTTTTATCCATTTGACCTATGCTGGTTTTTAATGTTATTTTATTCAGCATCTTTTTAGATCTCCTTGACTAAGCTGCTGACTTCTTTTTCATGTTTTTCCTGCATCTCTCTCATTTCTTTTCCCATTTTTTTCTTCTATCTCCCTTACTTCATTTTCAAAATCTTTTTTGAGCTCTGTCATTGCTTGAGTCAAAATACCATTTTTCATGGAGTTTTTAGATACAGGAGCATGTACTTCCTCATCTTCAAATTGAGTATTTTAATCCTTGGGATCATAGGCAAAGAATTTCTCAATGGTGTTCCTGTTTTTTCTCTGTTTACTCATTTCTTCAGCATGTGCCAGGTTTTGGGGTGCTTCCTGAGCTTTTGAGTATTATTGGGACAACCACTTTGGCAGGTTTTTTTTGGGATACCCCACTGGGACCTTTATTCCTCCAAGGGCATATGTTCTCTTGCCTATGCTTTGATATGTAGATGACCACAGATGACTACAGGCACTCCCCTCTGCCCTGGAGCTGTGAGGAGGATCCCTGCTATCTTAGTGTGGAAGGCCAAACTTGCAACCTGGATCTGAGGGTGGGCAAACAGCAGAGTCCTGCCCCAGGAAGAGCAGAGAGAATTCTGCAGTCTCCCCTGACCCCCTTACCATCTTTGGGCTGTGCTCTGGAGGCACAGACTGGTTTCTCCCCGTTCCCATTGCAGGTTCTGCAGCCAGTGTTCCTCACTCCACACTTATTCTGGTGTAACAGAGTTCTCCTGATAAGGAATTCTTGATAACAAAACTGAAACTTATATGACAAGGATATGATATATATATAATTTTTCTCATGTCTCCTTACACATATTTTCCCAAGCAGTTCTCATACCCTCCCATTAATTACCCAATAGAGTTATGGCAGGATGATAAGTTATTCTTAGATAAAGACAAAACAGATAACATCTATGAGTGCCATGATCTAACAAGTTCACATATTTTTAATGAAAGAAAATTAAGATAATCTCAGTGTATTTCATTATTTTAAAAAATATCCCAATGAAGTTATAGAAAATTTTAAAAGTCGGGTGTCTCCTGACTGTGAAAAATTTAAGAATAAAAATACATGTTATCTAAAAGGCAATAGGTAGGTATAACCTGTCCATAAAATAGGTATAAAAATGTTACTGTCAAAGACATATAATAAGACCCAGGGCTAACATATCAACACAAGAACCACCCAAATGCTGCTCTGATTACAATAAAATATTTTTTAAAACTTCTAGTACATTAGGTAGGTATCCTGAGGAAAATTTATATAAAGATATAGAAAGGAACTTTACAGAGAAAACATGATGACACTTGTTCCAGTAAATGAATTACTTGTACTAACTGATATCACAAATTCAATAGTGTGAACAATTCATTCTTTGGGAAGTCAAAAAATTTACTGAACAGTATTTTGTATAATAAATTAAAAAACTGGGAGTGGGGTAGGGTTCAGAGTCAACACTTCATTTCAATCTTGCCTCTGCCATTGAAAGCACACAATGATTGTGACCAAGTCCTCTAAAAAACCTGGATCTCAATTTCTTAATAAGTATATATTGTTGAGGCAGCTAGGTGGCACAGTGAATAGAGCACCGTCCCTGGAGTCAGGAGTTCCTGAGTCAAATCCAGCCTCAGATTCTTAATGAATTAACTAGCTGTGTGAACTTGGGCAAGTCACTTAACCCCATTGTCTTGCAAAAAAAATAATTATATAATGTCATTAATACTTGGCTGATTTTAAGCCTTTGTAAAGGAATATAATATTCTCTAAATTCCATATTGGTTCTTTCTTCTTCAGCTTACAGACTTTATTTTTTTTATAAAAAGTTAGTTCAATAACATTTGTTTCAATCTACCAGTTAGGGAAATTCCCAAAATTCAAGCAAAGGTTTTCTGGTATTTTTTTATTTTCTTTATTCTTTATCTCTAGTTAACCCTGGCTTCTTTTGGAGTTAAATTCAATTTACCAGAAATAACTGTGTAAAGAAACAGGTTATATTATATAGGGTCTGTGGATTATACTATATGGAGTCAATAGAAGGGAAGAAGCTGAGAAAGTCTGATTTCTTAGGACTTTCTCTGGTCTGGATCTTCTACTTTGAAGCATGCCTAAGCATCTGCCTTCTTTGTCACAAGTCCACTTTACCTCTACAGTAAATATATACATTTCCTCCTTCTACCTACAACTTGATTAATAATGTATGGATGATTCTTGTTTGCATGACTGATTCTGGCCTGAAGGGATATACTACCTGCTTGGAGTAGTTTCACATCATCTAGTAGAGTTAAACAACTTGCAACACTGAGTCTAAGACCTTTTAACTGAATAATTGAGACTTGTTTTCACCTAGCTAATATATTAAGAATTTAAATGGAATAGGATAGTCTCAACCTTATCTCCAAGCATAAAATAAGGGAACTGAATTAAATCACCACTTCAGTCTCTTCCAGTTCAAAAATGATTAATTCTATAAATACTTCTTCCATAATTTTTACACCTCAGTCAGTGAAGTGACTTTAAGTTCTTATAGGATATGATAGCAATTCTACCAGCTTTTGAAAAGATATTGAGCACAGCCCCAACAATAGAATGCACCTAATATCTTAGGATCCGTCTTGTTAATCAATCAATCAACAAACAACTTATGTGGTCCAGAAGGGATATGTTAAGAATGCTATAAGCAGGAGGGATTTGCAAAGTTTATCCAACTTTAGATTCCTAGAATCTAGTGAACTCTTTAGGTAGAAAATAAAAATAATTAATAATAATAAATACTAATCACCTTTATGGCACATTGAAATTTACAATACACTTCATACACATACATATATTATATATCTAGATATCTAGATATATAGATATATAGATATATATATTATCTATTTTGACTGTGAAACCAGATTTTTTTGTAAATGATCAAATTTAGGTTAAGAGAAGTTGAATTGACTTGCCCAAGCACCATTCACTGCTTGTAATTAACTGATTATGAACTCAGGTCCTGTTGATTCCTAGTATAGCACTCTATGTAGTATCATAGAACTTTCTGGAAAGTTTTTTTTCTAATCTTCAAAATAGTATTATACATACTATATATACACACAAAGTGTTACAGTATTAGATTCTGCAAAAAACTTTTAACTTTATTAATTTAAATTTAATAATCAAAGTTGAATTAAATTAATCATAACAAATTTAATTAATCAATCATAATAATAAATGATAAATTGAATTAAATTTTATATATATATATATATATATATATATATATGCACAAGTCACTTAACCCCATTGCCTTGCAAAAAAATAAGTATATAATGTCATTTTAATACTTGGCTGATTTGGGGGCACCTAGGTGGGCACAGTGGTTAGAGCACCGGCCCTGGAGTCAGGGGAACCTGAATTCAAATTTGACCTCGGATTCTTAATAATTGCCTAGCTGTGTGACCTTGGTCAAGTTAACTAACCCCACTACTTAAATAAAATTAAAAAAAAAATTCTTGGCTGATTTTAAGCCTTTGTAAAGAAATATAATATTCTCTAAATTCTATATGATTCTTTCTTCTTCAGCTTATGGACTTTATTTATTTGATAAAAAGTTAGTTCAATAACATTTGTTTCAATCTACCAATTAGGGAAATTGCATATATACTGCAATATATATTGCAAATAATTCATACAGAATTGGAATTAAATGTTTTTGAATGTTTGAAAAAAACTGTGGGGGCAGCTAGGTGGCGCAGTGAATAGAGCACCAGCCTTGGAGTCAGGAGTACCTGGGTTCAAATCCAACCTCAGACACTTGACAATTACCTAGCCCTGTGGCCTTGGGCAAGCCACTTAACCCCACTGCCTTGAAAAATGTAGAACAAAAAACAAAAAATTGTGAATACATCTAGTCCTGAATTATTTATTCCCTTTAGAAGTTTCCTTATTCTTGTTCCATTTCTTTTTCTTCTCTTATTGTAGTTCAGTCACTTCATTCACATCTTACTCTAGGTGACCCCATTTAAGGTTTTCCTAACAAAGACACTAGAGTGACTTGCCATTTCTTCTCTAGTTCAATTTACAGATGAGGAAACTACAATAAAGGGGGGGGGGGGGGGAATGACTTCCTCAAGAGTCTCACAGACAAAGGCCATATTTGAACCCAGCTCTACCTGACTCCAGATCTGGCAATCTATCTAACTGCAATATTTAGTTGTCCTCTTTTTCTTATATTAGATTATTTAAATATTTTATTTCTTTTTTTTAATCTAGGCATTTTATATCTTTGTTAGTAAACATCTATTTTATTAAAATATAACTGGGCGAAATAGTTCCAAAGTTTCCTTTAGTTTTAGTTTTTCTTTGCATCCCCAATGCTTAACAAAGTGATGCCACAAAGTAGACTTTTAATAAATGCTTACTCACTAACTTCAAAATAAGAAAAGAGGTAATGATAAAATGCATTGATCTAAGATCAAAGTTCAAAAAAGGTAAGTCATATTTTCTTTCAAGATTTATTAACCTAACATGAATGTTATGGAGTATTATTGTTCTACAAGAAACCAAGAATGGTTAGATGCTAGAGAATCATGGGAGGAATTACAGGATTTGATACTGAGTATAGTATACAATAACATCAACATTGTGAGTTGATCAACTGTGATGGATATAGCTCCTCATTAGAGAGATGAGACAACCCTTAGAGAACTGGTATGGACAATGCCATCCACATACAGAGGGGAAAGAAACAAACATGGAATCTATACTATATTCACTTTTTAAAACTTCTCATGTTTTTCCTTCCTATCTCATGATTTTCTATCTTTCCCCATGTCCTAATTTCTCATATACAAAATGACTGATATGTAAATATGTTAAACACAAATGTACATGTACTAGCTTTTACCAGACTATTAGCTGCCATGAGGAGGGGGAGAGGAAGGGAGGGTGGTAGAAAAGTGTGTAACTTATAAATATGCAAATGGAAGAATGGTGAAAAACTAACATGGCATTTAATTGAAAAAATAAAATATCAATTTTAGAAAATGATTTATTAGCCTATATCCATGACAAGTAGATGGGTACCCTTCTGACCATATTGAAGGATACAGTTTCCTTTTTGTCCAATTAACAGCATTTATTAAATCTCCCTTAAACCATCACCACCACAACACTCCAGACATACCCACTGGGAAAGAAAAAAAGGAAACTTTTGTAAACAAATATGTATAGTCTGGGGGAAAAAAATCTTACATTTAATATGTCAAAAAATGTGTGCGTATTTGTCATTTCAAGTAAATCACTTCTCTGACTAGAAATAGGCAACAAATTTCATCATTAATCCTTTAGAATCATGGTGGGTCATTGCATTGATCAGTGTGTCTAAGTCTTTGAAAGTTGTTTGTCTTTACAATGTTTTTATTGCATAAATTTTTCTAGTACTGCTCACTTATATACATTTATCTGAACTGCATCTGTTCATAAATCTTTGTGCAAATTGATTTCTCTTCATGTTCCTTAGAAGCTATACCATTTATTATTTCTTACAGCAAAATAGTATTCTATTACATTTATATACCATCATTTGTTCAGCCATTGCTCAATAACACTCCCTTATTTTCCAGCTCTTTTCCAAAAGCAAACAAACAAACAAACCCTGCTAAAATATTGTTGTACCCGCAGGTCTTTTTTCTCTTTCTTTGATCCCTTTGAAGTAAAGATCTAGTAGCGGAATTGTTCACAATAACAGTATTAATAATTAGTTTTAACATAGCATCTACTATTTGTCAGGCACTAGGCTAAAAACTTTATAAATAGCATCATGTCTGATCCTCATAACAAGTCTGAAAGGTATTATTATTATTATCAACCTTTTACAGATAAGAAAACTAAGACAAAAAGAAGTTAGGCAATTAGCCCAGGTCACAGAGTTAGGAAGGACCTGAGACACTATTTGATCTCTGGTCTAGATTCCCAGTCTAATGCTCTATCCACTATACAATCAAATTGCTTCTAAATCACTTGGTTAAAGGGAATACACAACATATACAGAAGGTATTATAGGGTTAAAGAATGGATATAATTTAATAACTTGGGGAGCATATTTCCAAATTACTTTCTGAATGTTTATTCTAATTGATATCTCTACCAGTAGTTCATTATTTACTTGTTGTCCTGTAACCTCCCTAACAATTGTCATTTTGCTTTTTTTCCCCATCTTTCTCAAACTAGTTAGTATGCAGTGGAATCACAGAATTACTTTCATTTGTATTTCCCTAATTCTTAGAAATTAGAAACCTTTTAATACTGATATCTTGAATTTTTCCCCTTTAAAATTTCCTGTTCATATATCCTTTGAACTACAGAGTTTTCTTCCTATTAGCTGCACCTTTTGGGAAAAAAATGAAATAAAATTTATATATGAAAGAAACCTTAGGATTACAAGTTCAATAGTTGGAAAGCTCTTGTTCAACAAAAGAAACTGAAGCTCAGAAATGTATATTGGTTTGCCCTAAGTCATACAATTCATTAAATGGCAGAAGGCCTCTAAGAAACCCCACCCTACTTCAAGAATCAGTGGTTTCCCCACCACTACCATCAATGTCTCTTGGAATTTTTGTTGAAACAAGAGAGCAAAAATGCCTAGACAGGTATTTTTTGTCTAGGGAGTTCAGGGTCTAGAAGAATGTGGCCCAAGTTTCTCTTTCCATTCTCCTTGGAATTCCTTTAAGGAAACCAAGCACTATACAGGATAAGATTCAGAAAGCAAATGAGTCAAAACTACTCTCTTGGGTTTGGATAAATACCAGGAATATCATGATTCGAGCACTTGAAAATAGGAATCTAGTTCCAGTGTAGTAGGAGATCACTGTGGGGGACCACTATGACTAACAAAGTCTGTTCCTCAGATATCATGAGTCAAGGGAGGAAGAAATAGGTGAATCCTACTTCTGCAGCTTTTATGAGACCCTTGTTCTATGAAGCCGTCTCTAATCCCCTAATTATTAATGTTTTCTCTTTCCTTTGTCCCCCAAATTATCTGTGTTTTCTTGTCCATGGCTGAACCTTCAAACAAAGATCATTTCATTTTTCAGTCTAGATCCACAATATCTAACGTAGTACTTTCCACTTAATACATGTTTAATGAAATGAATTAAACTTTGAATAGTTTTTAAAAGAATTTATTATTCAACACTGGTGAAAAGAAAAAGAAATGAAACAATAGTAAACATTAAACACATCAAAAAAGCACTACTAAAGACTTTGGGGCATAAATAAGGGATTATTACCCTTCAATTTAATCACAACAAAAACCACAATCATAGTACTTATTTAGTGCCATTAACTGAAAGTGTGCAGAGAATAAGACAACAAACAATTAAAAAAAAAAGCATTAAATGCTTCCTAAGTGTCTGGGACTATATTATGTTCTGGAAATTCAAAGGAAAAAAAAATAGGACCATCCTCGAGGAGCTTACATTATAATAGGGAAAAACATATATAGATCAGAATATACCAAATAAATACAGAATAGATGGAAGGTAACCTTAAAGGGATAGCAGATAGCTGTAGAGAAAAGGAAATGTCTCCTGAAGAAAGATGTTCTGGAGCTGAATTTTAAAAGAAAACAAATACTTGAATTGCAATGAGGCTAACACCAAGATTCAAAAAAAGTTATATAACCTGACAGTCTCATGATACAGTACATTAAAAATTCTCTGTAGTATCGACTGCCTGGAGCTGATGCTTCCTAGTTAAATACAGTGCAGTTCAATTAACAACTCTTCAATATACAATTTAATATTTCTTTCATCTTGATCTACAACTCAGCTCAAACTGAGGAATGCTAAAACAGATGTATTTTGAATATTGAGGCAAGTCTTTATAAATAAACCTATCAAGCTTATAATGATTTCTGTCATAACATGACAAAATAGATAACCTGAATGCTGATGACTTATGCTTGGGTATCATTTTTCTAATATCGTGAGAGTTGAGATTTTTTTTAAAGGTTTTCTGGTGGTAATAACTTTTTGGAATCATCTCTGAATGACGTGCTTATGTTTGAGAAAAGTTTACTCCTTTTTTCAGGGTGATGATAGTTCAGAAAGAAGAAAAATTACTATTCTGCTACTTGCATGTGGAGGAAAAGCATGTAACTTATAAATGAATTATGAAGGTCTTACCCTTGGAAAGACATACATATTTCATCATAACTGCTTTCCATAACATTTTTCCACATACAGTATTTATATTTGTACACAATTATTCAGATTTTTATCTCAGTAAGCATGTACTTTCATAAGCAAATAGCATACTTTCCTTTAACCTACAAGGCATAAGAAAAATGTATGTAGAAGGTGCTCCAAAGTGAACAGTTCTGTAGGAAACTATTATGTTTACAAAGAAATACTGTGAATCAAGTGATTTCTCAAAGGTATATAAAATCACATTCAAAATGGCTAGATGTGCTGTTCATCAGAGAAGGGAACATTTCACTTTGGACTAGAGTCATTTCATGCTATTGAAACACATTCATAACAATATGCTTGACAACATTTAATGCCTTGAGAAGAAGCATTGTAATGATGACCTAGTTGACTAACAATCACCATGAGTTGTATTTGAAAGGAACTGACTACTCTTTAAGTGAATAAAAGTGTCAGTAGAGACAAGCTAATATCAAATTGGTTTGAGATAAAGTCATTCAAATAATCTGCTTTGAAATTGCAAAGTAATATTCACTGCCAATATCAGTCTATGGTTAAAATTATCACTGTATCCAAAGAAGATAAAGGGACTTACTTTAAATTTAGTGGTTAGGTGCCAACAAGTTTTCATTTTCACATTAGATTATATACTTTTTAAAATTATATTTAATTTTAAAATAAACTAAATAATTTGGCTTTTTGATTTATAGATGACACAATTTTAATCAAAATCAAACACTTTTTGTTCAAAATAACCAAGTTTAGAATTTGTTGCTAGTAAACTCCAAAGAAATTATGAATAATTCAAAATGTTTCATATTGTTTAAACAGATTAATCCTTTAGTAATAAAATGTTGAAATTATTATTTATAAAACATTATGGTATATTAAAACATTTTCCTCCCAACTATGCTGAGATAGATAAGGGATATAATATTAACTTATTTCATCAAATTAAAAACTGAGATCCAGAGAACATAAATAGTATATTGGAAAGAACACTTACAGTTGAGCCATTAACTCCTTAATAACCTCACATATAATTCCAAATTGCTTTCCTGAAAAACAACTCCAACAGTGCATCAAATGTACTTTTTTTCCTCACAGTTCCTCCAAAATTTGTCATTTTGGGGGGCTTTTTTTGATGGTTTGTTTGCTTTTTTCCCCATCTGTCATTCTGATAGGTTTTAAGCATCTGACCCAAGATCAAAGAATGAAGAAAAGGTATGATATATACAAAAATATTTGCAGCAGCTTTTGGTAATCACACCAAAAAAAATGAAACTAAGGGGATGCCCATCAATCGGCAAATAGCTGAATAAATTGTGGTATATGAATGTCAAGGAATTTTGTGCTATAAGAAATGAGGAAAGAGACGATTTCAAAAAAACATGAAAAGATTTGTATGAGCTAATGCAGAGTTAAGTGAAAAGAATTGAAAAATTACTTGTACTTTCAGATACTAGTATAAAAATAAAAAATTTTGGAAACTTGTATAAAATGATGGGGAATGAAAATAGGAAAACCAGAACAATTCATAAAATAACAACACTGTAAAAAAATTTTGAAAGCTGTAAGAACTCTAATCAATACAATGAACATCAATGATTTCAGAAGACTGATAACAAAATGTGCTATCCACCTCCTGAAAGAGAATACAGACTGAAATATATCTATAGAAATGTATAGCTACAGATATAAACCCACATATAAAAACAAACTATGTAATGTGTAAATGGAAGGAGCTGGGGGGGGAGGGGGGAGGGGGAGGGGGAGAGAATACTAAGAGTCAGGAGACATGGATTCAGTGTCATTGAATATGGATATAACCTTGGGCAAGTTTCTCCCCTCCCTCAGGCCTCAGTTTCCACATATTCTGTAAATTTCAGGGCCAGAAATTGAATCCAAGTCTTCTTAGATAGAGTAAGAATGCTTTCTATACTAAACTTTTCTATCTCTTAGGATAAAGACAATGAGTGTATATGTATAGTCCACAAAAGTGGAAAATGCTTAAAAATCAGTCCTGGTGAGCTAATTCACATTTTGTTTTTTTCTACTTTTCTTCTTTTGCTATTCTTCTACTCATAAGTCTTTTGTAGTAAATTAAACAAAAGTAATGAGAACTTTTAATTGTCAGAGACATGTCATTTAGCATTTATAGTAATTAACTAGTCATTACTTCAAGTATGTACATTAATTGGTATGTTCAGAAAATCTGCAACATTGCAAAATTAAAAATAAACATAACACAGATACAATTTATAATCTGCAGTTACAACTGAAGAGTTCCAAAATTTATTTATTCCTATTATATTTTATTAGCTACAGTACACATTAAATGGGGTGTGCTATGAATAGCTTCCTAAACACCTACATTTTAAAATCTAATTACATAAATTAATTAGCAATGAACACATTCATTTCTGCCTTTGTTTGCAATACCTACATATTAAATCTGACAGAATAAATAAGCAGGTCATGAAATAAATAGCAGTACCATGTAGTTTTCAAGAAAAAAAACTTTTACAAGATATAATTTAGTATCTCTCGACTTAAGGGTCATGATTCTTAATAAATATTCAGGTTTTCCAACACTTCAAATACATGTCTAGATATGTTTTTATAGTCCCTAATGAAAGAATGTATGAATTTAGGAGAGGTTAGTAACCATTATTTTAATATTAAGCATCTCCCATAAAATTATCAAACAGTTTTGCTTAAAAGTACCATGGAAATTTAAATGACACACAAAGGCTTTAATGTGATCTTATACACACTATTTTTCCCCCCATGGGAAATCTCTATTAATTCAAGCTAATGTTAGTAAAAGAGAAAAAAAGGGAAGATTGGATTTTGGCACAGTAGATAAAGTCTGGATCTGGAGTCAAGAAAACTTATCAGTTGTGTGACCCCTTGGCAAATATTAACACTTAGTAGTTGTGTGACCCCTTGGCAAGTCATTTAACTTCTTTTTGCCTCAATTTCCTCATCTATAAAATAAGATCATAGTTAATACCTATTTCCCAAGGTTGTAGTAAGGATCAAATGAGATAATAATTGTAAAGTGCTTAGCCTAGAATGTGGTGCATAATAAGAGTTAAATAAATTTTGGTTGTTGTTGTTGTTGTTATTATTATTATTATTAAAGTAAATAGAGAACACAAAAACCATACCAGGAACTCAATTCAAAAAGTATTTATTAAAAACCAACTATAAAAAAAGGGGAGAGAGCCAAGCTCAGAGTCAGTGATGGAGACTGTAGGGAGAAAAAAAAACAATCCTGAACTTGGATCCAGCAGATCTAGTATCTTATCTCTGTTATTAACTTTATGATTTTTATCTATGTAATTTGCCCTCTCTGAACCTTGATTTCTTTCTCTACATAAATTGAGGAAGCAGTATTAAATTATTTCTACAATTCCTTCCAATTTTGAAATTGTATAATCCTATAGCACCATTGCTACTGAGAAAAAAAATGGTTTTCAAATATTTCTCAGCCATGCTTCAATAGATTTTTTTTAAGAATCAAAATCAAAGAATACCATTTGTCCTAATTGACATATCACAAGGAAAGATTAACAATACCTCATTTTTATAACATTTCAAGGCTTACAAAATGCTTCTCATTGTTATTTTTTTCATGATTCTCCTCTATGAGATAGTAATACAGATGTCATTTCCATATCATAGGTTAAGCATATGAGGTTCAAGAAACATGGAGCCAGTAGTCACATAGTAAATGACATAAGCAATATTTGAATTGAGATCTCCTAACTTCAGGTTCAATTTTCCTTCTACCAAACAAAGCTGCCTCAGTCAGGTTCAAATGGAACAGACTCAAATAAAGTTACTATCAGAAATTAGCATTAAGTTTATAGCACATACTCAGGATCTGTAAGCATGACAATGAAATTCAATTAAAGAATTTATGAGAACAGCTCATGGTTCCATGTTAGATACTTCAGGTAATACAATGCCACAAGTCCACCATTTAAAGCTTATAAGAGAATAGGCAGGAATAGCATATATACATAAACTAAAATGAGAATTACCATGTGTCAGCATGAAAAAGGTATTGGACATGGGTTCAAGGTCTCTACCCCTTTTTTAAATTTTTAAAAATGCATTATTTTGAACCTAGCAAACATCAAGTAAAAAGAATATTTCCAAACATTGCAGAGTGGCAAAAATTATTCATAAAAATATGAAACTGTTATTATATAGAGCTTTCTTTTCATTTCAATACAAAAATAAATTCCATCTACAACTTTCAAAGCTGCCTTATTCTTCTGTTGTTACTTCTGACCTTTCTTCTGTTCTCTTTTTTGGAATGGGAGTCCTATTACTGACCTGTCTTTCCTGTCCATATCCAACCCTCCATCGGTTCCATTCTGTTCTGTTCAACTAAATTTCCAAAGTATCTTTTGCAAAAGTGCAAAATTTGATAATTCTGTGGGAAATGCTTAACATTAAAAGAACTATTACTAAATCTTCTTTAAACTTCTGTCTCTGAAAATTAAAAATTTCTTAAATTCATACATTTTTCTATTAGGAACTCTAAAAAGGGGAAGGGATGGGAAGGGGGGAAGGAAGAGGGAAATGCAGAAAAAGAAGTGTTGATAGGCAAAAGGAAAGAGAAGGTGAGGAAAGAAAGTCTTATAACAGATGTGCATAATCAAGCTAAACAAATTCCTACAATGATCATGTCCAAAAATGAATGTCTCATTCTGTTCTTTCAGGAGGTAGGCAAGCATGTTTTATCTTCAGTCATCTGTGATCAAGGTTGGTCATCTGATCAAGAGTTTTAAGTATTTCAACTTTTTTTTAACAATGATATTTTAAAAATTGTTCTTCTGGCTCTGCCATTCATTCTGCATCAGTTCATTTCTAGGCCTGTTTCCACATGTGTTAAACTAAATCACTAAGGTTCTTTATACCTCTAAATCTCAGCATACTATCATTCAAAGCAGAGTTTAATAGAAATCCTTTTCACAAAGGATTGGCTAAACAGATGAGGAAAAAAACAGATGGAAAAAGCCATATTACCACAGGCTCTAAAGCTGGTGCAGTGAGTGGAAGCAGCAGACAGGTCCCAGGATTAAGAGTCAGGAGACAGGCAGCTAGGTTATCCAGTGTATAAAGCATTGGCCTTGGAGTCAGGAGGACCTGAGTTCTGTACTAAATACTTTACAAAAATCTAACTTAATTATCATAAGAAACCTTTGAGTTAGGTTACTATCATTATCCTAATTTTACAGTTGAACTAAGGCAGGTAGAGATTAAGTGACTCTCTTAGGATCAGGAGCTAAAAAATGTCTAAGGTTAGAACTCAACTCAGGTTTTCCTGACTCCCAGGCCAATGTGCTACCCAATACACCATCTCAATCTTTAGGGAAGTAGAATTTGGAATGTAATGGAGAGAGAACTGAGATTCATTAGCAGCCTATTACAATAGTGGAGGCTGGAGTTGGTGGGGACAGGGATGACAATAGAGAAGGAGGTATATACTAGGGAGACTAGATTGGAATTGATTGGATTAGGTCAGGGAGAGATGGTGAGGAATCTAGGAGGACACCCAAATTGGGTTTGGGGGGAAAAGGGAAGTCCAGTTAGAGATATGTTAATTTGAGGTGTTTATAAGACATTCAGTTCAAAATATCTAATAGAAAGTCATAAATGCAAGACTGGAATTAAGGATAGAGTTTAGGGCCAGAAAAATCTGAGAATTATCTGACTAGAGATAACTGTTGAATCAGTGGGAGACAAGATCACCAACTGAAATAATATCAAGGGAGAAGAGAAGAGAAGAGAACCAGAGGGTAAGACCCAAAGCTAATACAAAGATTCAGCAAAAGACACTAAGAAGGACAGACAGAAGTAGAGCCAGGTAAGAGCAATATCTGTTAAGAAGGAGGAACAATAATTACCTAGCTGTGTGACCTTAGGCAAGTCACTTAACCTCACTGCCTTACAAAAGCAACAAATAAAAACAAAACAAAGGAGGAACAAGTGATCAACAGTATCAGAGACTACAGAGAGGTTAAGAATAAGATCTGACTCAGACAATAATTACCTAGTTGTGTGGTCTTGGGCATGCCACTTAACCCCATTTGCCTTGTAAAAACCTAAGAATGAGATCTGAGAAAAGGTCATTAGATCTGATGATTAAGCTTGATAATCAGAATCTAGGGAGAGAGGAGTTTTGTTAAAACTATGAAATAAGAAGCCAAGCTATAGAGTTAAAAAGGAGGTGAAGAGAATGGAAGAGGTGGAATTGATTGCAGATCGCCTTCTCAAGAGTTTGACCAGAGCAGGAAAAAAAAAAATCAGAGATGAATGGATCAAGTGAAGTTGTTGGGGGTTTTTTGAGGACTGAGGCAAGATGGGATGCTAATCACAGAGTTAGTAAATTTCAAAGTGAAGATCTGACAGCAGGTCCAGAAGTCTAACATTCTTGCTATTAAGCTCACAACACAATGGGAAAATATTTGGCCTTGAACTCAAAATATCTGAATTCCAACTCTGCTACAGCTATATAACCTTGGGCAAATCATGATACTTCCCTGAGCCTCAGTTCACTCCTCCACAAATAGGAACAGGAATACATGACTATTATGAGTAAAGGCTCTGTAAACTATAAAGAATAATCAAAATGTAAGCTAATACTATTTTATGTCAATTCAATTAAATATTTCCTTAAATCCTACATCATTTCCATCTTTACTAAAAAATGAAGCTGTGCTAATTTGCCTTTTTATTCATTAAAACTTTTATTTATTAATTTAAAGTTAATACTTAGACAAGTCCCCATGAATGAAAACAAAAACACCACAAATACAACCGATATACTTTACCTTATTTTTACCCTTTCCTTCTAAACATATAGAAAGGAACAAAAAACTTTTATTTCTGAATGATGTATTAACCTCTGTCTGGAGTAAATTACTAGTTTCTCAAATCAAAAATAAAGGATGTAATATGTTTTAAGCACATTTTTCCTTGTAAATAATTCCTTCAGAAATGCTAATATCTCTAATATTTGTTAGGAGCAAATGTTTGTTTTTTCAACTTAGAGTTGACAATGTTTGTAGTACATTGTTTGACTATGCATACAAACCCAGTCACAAATAAGCAGTGAATGAATTTTTAATAGCAAATGGAATTCAGGAGTAATGCCTGCTTTCCCCTCCAGCACAATCAATCAGAAATGCATATATGCAGAGTGTTTCTATCCAGGACAGAACATCCACCACAATAGAGGGCAAGTTGACAGATTTGGAAATCATGGTACTTTCTATATATGGATGGGCTAATGGGTAACAAACAACTAATGCTTAGAGGCAACAATGCTTTCCTTCAGATTTTAAAGTGTTTAAAGCCAAATACTTAAGAAGTAAAATGCCCTGGAAAAAAAACAAAAACAAAAACAAGCTTGTAAACAGGAGGCAATCACCTTGTGGAAAATGACAACTAAAATGGAGGTCAGACAATTATAGACTCTCAGAACTGAAAAGATCTAGGTTCAATGATACCAATTTAACATCTAACCTATAAAGCCCTGCACAGGCAACTCACTAGTCAACGTGTGAAGCCTTTCAGTGATAGGGCCTCTTAGTTCAACCCTATACCCAAACAAAAAATCTTCTCTACCATAAACTAGACAAATGTTCATCCCATAATTTCTAAAAGCATGCAGTGAGACTAGACCTATTACCTCCTAAGAAAGCCCATTTCATTGGACAGCAATATTCATTAGAAAAATTGTCCTTAGGTCAAACCTAAATATCTTCTTCCATTTCTGCCCTCTAGGACCAAGGCAGAACAAGACTAACTTTTTCATATAACAAAACTTCAAATGCTTTAAAATAATTTACATGTCCTCCCCCTAAAATCTTCTTTAATCTTGGCTCAAAATCCATAGGACCTTTTGATGCCAAATAAAGAAATTTATATTTTATTCTAAAGGCAACCTCAAGGAGAAGCTTATTTTCAGAGTGGATAGAGCACTGGCCCTGGAGTCAGGAATACCGGAGTTCAAATCCGGCCTCAGACACTTAATAATTATCTAGCTGTGTGGCCTTGGGCAAGCCACTTAACCCCATTTGCCTTGGAAAAACCTTTAAAAAAAAGGAGAAGCTTATTCTTTAAGCTCCAGTTCCCCATCTGTGTATAAGGAAGCTTCAGCAATTAACTAACTTTGACACTACATGATTTAAGACACTTCATCACCCTCATCTCCCTATTTGGAATGCTCTCTAGCTTATAAATGTCTTTCCTAATGTGTAGCTTATTATTCAACAGATTATCCTAGGAAGAAGACTGACCAGGGTAAAACTAAAAGACACAAAACCTTTCCTCCAAAAAAAAGAGAAAGGGGAAGGGGAAGCACTTACTTAATGGTTGATCTTGTGAACTAAAGAAAAATTATAAACTTGACATGAAAACCATGTAAAAGGAAATTTTTAGAGGGAAGGAACAGTAAACTCTAAAGCTAAAATGACTGTCAGGAAATAATTTTCCTATCACTTCCACCACTGAACCGCTGACTAGCCTTTGAAATATATCTGTAACACATTACTTAAGGGGAGGATTGATTATAAAATGAATTATTCCCTCTTTGATATCTAAAAAAAAATAATCTTCAGGTTGCATATTTGCCACTACTTTATCGATAAAAGCTTTTGAAGACCCTACTATTTAAATGAACAATTCAACTGAGCAAACATTAAAGGATAAACCAAAGGCAGAGCATCGGGCCTAAATTGAAAAAGTTGAAAGAATGAGTAAAATTAGTTCCTTTCCCTGGTAGTGATCACAGTACAGAGCTCCGACTCATCTTAAAACAACTTAGTAATAATATAATAATAATGCATGCATAAAAAACATATAACATAGCCTTCTTCCATGTAAAGAATTGCCACCTTCCCTTTCACTATCTAAATTAGCTTGCTCAACCCAATTTGCCCTCACATCAGCTGTACTAGGCGATTCCCAAAAAGGAACTGCCACTAATCCACTACAAGTCTGAATTTCTCTAATACTATTTTTAGTATGCTTCCTATTTAAACAAAATCAATCAGTCACAACAATAACAACATTAACTTCTTTTTCTTTGCAAGGCAATGGGGTTAAGTGGATTGCCCAAGGCCACACAGATAGGTCTGAGTGTCTGAGGCCAGATTTGAACTCAGGTACTCCTGACTCCAGGGCCGGTGTTGTATCCACTACAACATTAACTTCTAAACACAAAATATTTACTTAACAATGAGACAAGAGAATTAAAAAAAAAAAATCCAGCATCCAATGGGAGTCAATATTCTTCTCATGGAAGTCACCTGGGCCAGCAACTGAAGTTGGTAAAATGTGAATTAGCCAGTATGGAAGAATGCTGAGACGATACTAGAACCCAATCTCAAGGGAAACTGCAATTAAAAGGCAAGTCAGAAAGCGGGAGTATAAGGAGAAAAAGCCTAAAATTATCAAAGACCTCAGGAGGAAAACTCAGTTAAAGACCTTAAGCATGAACATAAGAAACAATAATATAGGGAATAGGGCCTCCAGATCAGCTAAATGAGGCCAGATATTTAGTAATAAATGTAAGTAATCAGTTGTAAGACAAAGGAAAATTAACCAATATCTGATGAGGCAGAGGACTCCTAGGTTTCACAAGGTAACATAGAAAAACAGAACCAAATCTGAATGGTTTTAAAGTGAAGAAAGAACTGTAAAAACAGAATGTCTGTCTTATCCCACAAAAATAATTGGTAGATGAAAAAAAATTGAATCTATGTCAGCAAGTCTCACCAAAGAAACAAAATAAAGAATAACTGATTGGAAGAACAGAAACACAGAAGTGAAAGAAAAGTTGAAACAAAAAAGGAAAAATAACCCCAATATCACAGGTATATATTTTAAATATATACATATATATATATATATGAATAATCAAAATATCATGGTCTACCCTTAAAACTACCCACTACTGTATGCAGAATCAACAAGGGAGACTAAGCACACATATAGATCTTACTGGGAAGTACATGAATGGGAAATCTAAGTGCTAAGGTAAACTCACTGCTCTCACATGCCTTGATGTCCTTAGTTCCTTCAGAAACAATATGCTAACTATAATCCTGATCTGGGGAAATCCCCTCTGGTTATTTTCTTGGGCTGATGAAGCAATGACATGCTCTCAACTCATAACTGCCCCAAAAGCACACTGAAAAAGCATGGGAGTGAACTTTCACTCAATGGGAGTGAAAGTTCATTTCTTTAAACCAGAAAACTGCAAAGCTACTCAAATGGGCTTTTTGGACAGTACTCAGAAGCCCAGCAAGCTCTTCAGCAGCATGATTTTTTCTTTGTCCAACCAGCTTCAACTCACTTTCTTGTCTCTCCACCCCCACCCCAATCTCCTCCTCAGACCAGAGAGGAAAGTAGAGGCCTCTGATTGACTGGTGATTGTTCTTCATTCTTGAAGAGAATCAAAATGATATCACTATGCTACAGTCAAGTTACAGTGTGTCTGACTGAGGCTGATCAGACCAATATGAGCTCAGAATTCTATATCACAGGTCAGGCACCTGTGATTATTTGGGATGGATTCTCTAAATTTGCAAATCTCACCTTTTTTTTTGAGCTACTAACAATTCTTCCTTGTTCGTAGACCCCAGCATCCTTTCTGATGAGGGCACATCAAGCTGCGCAACCCTGTGCCAGTGTGTCTTCAACCAATTCCAAAGTTCTTAAGAGAGACCTTGAGAGTGTCCTTGTATCATCAGGCCTCCTCAAAATATGTCACCTCAGGGGCAGCTAGGTGGTGTAGTGGATAAAGCACCAGCCCTGGAGTCAGGAGTACCTGGGTTCAAATCCGGTCTCAGACATTTAATAATTACCTAGCTGTGTGGCCTCGGGCAAGCCACTTAACCCTGTTTGCCTCCCCCCCCCCAAAAAAAAAGATGTCACCTCTATCAAGACAAAGAAGTGCTGGAGGTAACAGGTCAAAACAAGCTAAACTCTCTTCCAATAAACAACCTAGTAACCACTCCCACCTTTCTTCAGCCAGTCCACAACAGAATGGCCCTCTTCCAATTAAGATGGAAGTTGAAGCCTTCCTGTCAGGTAACTGTCCTACCTACCCACAGCACCATCCCTTTCAGTTTTGCCACAAAAGCTGTTTTTCTGCCTCTTTTAACTACTGAATTGTTCACATATCAAAGGAGCACTACCTTCCATAAACAAAAGAAAGAAAATACCTTTTCCATGAAGGAGGGAAGGTAGAAAGGAGAAGTAAAAAGGTGAGTTTCTGCAGATGGCGTGGAAAGATATTTAAGGAGAGATAAAATTTAAAAAATAAAATAAGATAATGGAGAGAATTTCAAATGTTAGGGAAATACTGATAAGGTAAAACAATCTGTACTCAAAATCTGATCTTTCTGCAAACCCTATATTCTTTCTACCATAAGGTTCAACTAGGATTACAACATACGCGCACGCACACACACACACACACAGACACACACACACACACACACACACACACACACACACACGCACACACAAAGTTTACCTCTCTAGATCTCCTTTAACCTTATGATGCAATAATTCATCAGTCGTCAGATTGATCGCCAATTTAGACAAGATGTATGAGGTTTAATCCTAAGAAGAATCTAAATATCCTACATCTTTGTTCTACTTAAGATCAGACTAATTAACTAAAAGTTTCTTCTAAAGAAGGTAGTATGTTAAATAAGGTTTTTTCTTAGTGTTAAGCTATATTTTTGGGGGGGGGGGGTTAGGTTTTTTTTTTTTGTAAGGCAAACAGGGTTAAGTGGCTTGCCGGAGGCCACACAGCTAGGTAATTATTAAGTGTCTGAGACCGGATTTGAACCCAGGTACTCCTGACTCCAGGGCTGGTGCTTTATCCACTGCCACCTAGCCACCCCTGTGTTAAGCTATAAATTGAATGATTATGCCTCCAAGTACATTTGCTGTTGGATCAAATACATCAATGACTAGATGATTTCTTGGGCCTAAAGAAAGCAAGAAAAGGCATGAAGCTACTCAGAATCTGAGAACTAAAGGAAACATAAAAGCTATAGTTTAAATCTCTCTTAAAATAGAGAAGAAAACTAAGGCCTACAAAGGGAGGGCCTTATCTAACACTCCATGTCTCCTAATTCCTAATCCAATACTATTTTCATTACTCTAGTAACCTTGAGTTACTTCTTTGTAAGTTTCTGAATTTAAAAGGATGTACATATACATGGAATTGTGATGCTTGCCTGTTAGTTCCAAGAGAGCAGAAATTTTGTATCTAAATTTTATATTTTCTTATTAAACAGCATGGCATTCTTAGGTTCTAAATACTTCAAATATGTTTATTCAATTGAAGACAGATCTCTTTTCGACTTTGTAACCCCAGCACCTAATATAATATCTGGCAGCACAGCAGGAACTCCATAAAAGCTTCCAACCCTGTCATACACTTAGTCACAGAACCCTGCATAAGTCACTTTGATTCTCTAGATCTCAGTTTCTTCAATTTCTTCTATCTCTAATCATTCAGTGAGTCTACATTAAACTAGGAATCAAAGATTCTCAAAATTGAAAGGCTCAAGAAGTCTTTTCTCCAACCTCTAAATGGAGCAAAAAACCTCTTCAACATTACCCACAGTCAAATACAGGCCAAGGTTAGAACAACTGAAGTGAATCGAAAATCACCCAGTTCTAATTGCAATTTTTGCTTCAATCAACAAAAATCAGATCCTTTAGACTGTCAGTTCTATGAGAGTAGGGAATGTCTTTTGTCTTTCTTTGTATCCCCAGCACATCACACAAAGCTAAGTGGTAACTAAGAATTCCCTAAATACATAATGGCATGTTCAGTGTTGGGAATACAAAGATGAAAAAGAAATTTATAAGTTGGGGGCAGCTAGGTGGCATAGTGGATTAAAGCACCGGCCCTGGAGTGAGGAATACCTGGGTTCAAATCCCATCTCAGACACTTAATAATTACCTAGCTGTGTGTCCTCGGGCAAGCCACTTAACCCCGTTTGCCTTGCAAAAACCTAAAAAAAAAAGTTTATAAGTCAAAAATAAAAAGAGAAAAGTGGCATTAACACAAATAACAACACAAGGTAAGATGTAATGGAAGCCAAAGAAAAATACAAACTAAAGAAAATTTGAGAAAGAAATGGACACCTTTACAGTTTCATTGTCAGAAGAGTTTGCATGAAGAGAGTACCTAAGTTGGACCCTAAAGGAAAAAAAAAAAAGATTTTTCCACAGAGAATCCATCCTAAACAGTTAACTTTGCAAATACCCAGAGGCAAGCAAGAAGAACAGGAACAGCAAGCAACACAGGATGAATGTAGTATAAAGTAGGGGAAATGCTGTACTGCATAATATGGCTAGAATGATAGACTGGAGTCAGATTTGAAAGTCTTGAATTTATATTTTATCCCAAAGTTACTTCAGTTTATCAAAGATTGAGGAATTTCTTTGTGAAAAGTAAGTTACAAAATTTCAGAAAGGACAGAATACTTTCAGCTGGGGGAGAGGGGAAGAGAAGGGATGAAATTAGGGATAACATCTTTTTTGTTCAGAATCAGAATCACTATTTTCAAGCTAGAACTGATGTCAAAGTTCATCTAGACCAATTTTTTTTTAATTTTTCAAGATGAAACAATGCAGCCCACAGAAGGAAGGTGAGTTAATTACTGATAGGACTTGATTCAAGGGTTCCATATTTCCAACCCAATGCTCAATCAACTCCATAACCATTTTTCCAGCCAGTAGTCAAATTGAGCAATAAAATTGCCTTGTGGCTTACTTTGACTTTGGTCAAAAATTATTACAGAGCATATTATATCCTTAACAGAAACTTTACTGCCTGCTGATTTTAAAATGCAAACAATGAAATTCATTGCAGAAGCAAAACAGGGCCAATAATATAATTACAGCACTATTCCTATGCAGTCATAGTTAATGCTATTATTTGACATTGCAAGGCTATGGTTTTTTCCCCTGAGTCTCGATGGAGACAAGGTTCACCCTAATTGGTTCCAAAGCACAACCTACCCACAACAATCTTTCCTCAGGACCAGTAATGTTAATTTCCACACGACTGTAAATAGTGTTTGCAAACAATACAAACATGGTAATAAGAGGCTAGGTGGGTAATTAATGTGGTTACAAAGTAGCTTATTTGCATTTTTATTTAAAACGGCCTTCTTTAAAAAGCAGATCAGATTTCTCTTTGCAAAAGGAGCCTTGGTTAAAGAGTACAGCAGTAATTACTCTCTTTAGGGGTTCGTTTATATGTTCTTTAGGGAATTAGAATGAAAAGATAAGCAGAATTATAAAGGAAATCATGTAAAATATGAAATGGACTATAAACAGTGTATTTACCATAAGCTTAGTTTGCCTTCTTCATTAACAGAGTATGTTACAAGCTTACAATATATTCAAACTCATTATGAATATATCTAAAAAGTAAAGCCATCTACTTAAACTTTGGTAAGAAACTATGTATATTGTACAAAATAGAAACTCAATAAATATTTGTTTAACTGAATAGTAAATGTAAAAATACTTCTCTAAAATAACAAAAGCCCTATGGAAAACCAGAGGAAGACACATTCTTTGGTGACCTCTCCCTCACTTTACCTATAATATTCTCCCCACTAATCTAGAACAATTAAGATCCACCTAATTCTTGAAAGTCTAACTCCAAAATCACCTGATACAGAAATTTCCTGATCAATTTCTTCCCATCATTTCAAAATGATCTTTCCCTTTTCTAATTTCAAATAACATTATACTCCAGAGCCTTCATTTTTCATGTTTCTTTTAAGTTGTATCTTTTATTTTCTGTCAGAGAAAAATAGCAAGAAAATAGAGGAAGAAGTAGTTTGACTTTTCTCTAGGTTTAAGCCATAAGATTTTAACTTTCTTTTCCTCATTAGATCAAAGGATCAAAGAATTTTAGAGCTAGAATGGACCTGAGAGACTACCTATGTAAATCCCTTAATTCTGAAAGTGAACAAATCATCCTTCCCTAGTTCAAGTAATGATCTAACATAGTGAGAAAGTGACCTTACACTCTCAAAAGTTTGGGTGCTATGCACAAGCTCTGGTCAGTTAGTCCTACCTAAGTAAAAAGTCTGAGTACAGATGCAAAAATGGTTCATGAGTCTTATTAACATCTAAGAGCTAGCCTAGTAAACTTCAGCTAGGATTACTACCAGAAGAATAATGCCTAAATGATAAATTTTATTAGAAACACCCACTCAAATCATCTAAAACTAATAATAAAAATAAAATCTGGCATTTATATTACTAAAAGCATTTTGATCCATATTTGGCAAAGGAGGAAACAACCTCATGGACATTAAAATGACCTGTCCTTTGTCTTTTGGTTGATATCAAACCTCTATGTTTATTCACAGTGTATCTCATACTCATCAAGTTTAAAACGTTCCAGAACCAAACATGTTTTCCCAAAAAATCTCAACTCTATTCCAAACTTATTTGTATACTAGTGTATTTGACAAATACTAAAATATGTATTCTCTAATATTATATATACACTATATTATTTAGAATATATAACATGATAATAAATTATATTACAATACTATAATACACAACACTAGAGTATTTGTCAAGAGCATCATCATTCATCCAGGCTCACAGGTTCATTACTCCAATATTCCTAATTCTTCATCTTATGTTCAACTCACATATGTTACCAAATCTTGCTGGTTCTGCCTCCACATCCCTTCCCTCTGTCCCTTTCTAAACATTCATACAGCCATCACCTTAATTTGCACTTTCATCCCTAATCACTCTTCTTATTCCAAGTTTCTCTGGACTCCAATTCAGCCTCCTCAATGTGCCAAGATGATTTTCTTCAAAAAGAGATATGACCATATTTCAGTATGATCCAATAACTTTATTGACTCTCTGCTGCCTCTACTATCAAATATAAATTCCTTTGCTTAGCTTTTTAAAGTTCTTTAAACTTAGCCCTGACCTATGTTTCCAGCTTTATTGTACATTAATTCCTTCTTGCATCCTAGCAAATTAAATATTTGTAAAGCACTTAACATAGTCCCTGGCATGCAGTAGGCATCCAATAAATTCCTGTTTCTTCTCCTCTCCATGTCAATCAAACAGTCCTTCTTGTCTTCTTCATATGTGGCACTCCATCTCCCATTACCACTGGACATCATGCATGTCTGGAATGCACTCCCTTTTCACCCCTACTTCTTAGAATCCTTTCCTCCTTTCAAGACTTAATTCAAGTACAACTTTCTACATGAGGTCTCTTCTGATTTTCTCCAACTGCTGTTGCTTTCTCTCCCAAACTACCTTATATCTTTACAAATACTTGCCAATTCTTCTTTATATACCTATTACCTACCATGGTAAATTATATATAAATAAACATTTAATAAGAATATCTTGAATGATGGATAGATTGACTGAGACTCAAAATGGATATCACAATTATTACGAGGGTACATAGGGCCTATCTTCTGTTTGAGGAAAGGAGTAAAATCATAGATCTTTGAATAGTATAATTATTATATAATAATTTGAATTGTCTGTAATTTTGAACAGATAGACTTATAAAGACTCCTAGAAAACAGGGAAAAGTCTCATTGATCTTTGAATCTCACCCAATACCTCATACAAAGTGCTTAATAAGTGATTCCCAAGTAAACAAAGGGCTACGGTGTTTTATGAGAATGAAGAGAGGAAAAAGTATATAGGTTGGCAATGCTGAAATTTTTAAGATGAACTTTCAAAAGAAAGACAATGCTAGAGCATTCATTTTTCGTGTTCCTTTTAAGCTACATCTTTTATTTCTATGTCTGAGGGAAAAAATAGCAAGAAAATAGAGGAAAATGTAGTTTTACTTTTCTCCAGGTTTAAGCCTTAAGATTTTAACTTTCTTTTCCTCATTAGATCAAAGGATCAAAGAAATTGAGAGCGAGAATGGACCTGAGAGACTACCTATGTCAATCCCTTAATTCTGAAAGTTAACAAATTAATGAACAGTGAGGGCAAGTGACATGCCCAAGATCCCACAAGAACTCAATAGCATATCCAAAATTCAAATTTAATATAAAATGCAACATTTTGACCTTAATAGGAGAAGTAACAACTAAGAAACAAATATATAAAAAGACAGGTCTTTCCTAAATATTATTAAAAGCAAGCTGCTCTCTATCAGCTAGGATTTCCTCTTCTCTCCCTCTCATCTGCTCTTCATTTTTATTCTCCTTTCTTTCTCCAACATCTTCCATCCGACGCTTTTCCTCAAGGCAATATGGCATAATGTAGAAAGGCTAGGATCTAAAATCAGAAAACTAGGCTAAAGACCCAGCACTAACACCTCCTATAGGAATAGCCAGAGATAAAACTCCAATTTTCATAATCTGTAAAATGATGACAAGAATACCTTCCCTTTAGACCATGTGATGAAGAAAGCACTTCATAAATTATAAAGCACAGAAGAAATGCAAATTATTAGCATAGTTTCTTAAGCTACCTTTAAACAAAATGATCTATTCTTCCTCCTAAAAAAAAAAATCCAAACTGTGGCTAAATGTTTCCACAAATCTTGTTAGAATTACATGTTACATAAAATACTCTGCATATGATAAAAGCCTATTTAAATAATTTTGACATTCTTTACTAAAGGGAGAATCATTAATTTGAGGCTAGAAGTGTCTTCAGAGATCATCCAGTCTAATTCCCTCATTTTAGGAATAAATAAACCAAGGCCAAGAGCCCACATGTGGAGGAAAGAGAGCAGAGCTTCAAACTCAGGTTCTCTGACTACAATTCAGAGTTCTTTTCATTGGTTCACACTGCCTTCAAAGAAGTCAAAATAAACCCAGGAAGTCTAAGAATTTATCTATCCCATAGAAATGAATCAGAGTCAGTACTGGTGTATTCAGTGCATTCTTTGGATCATATCTTCATCATTTCTGATAACAGAAGTACTGTGGATGGGGTAGCACACAGTCTATATCAGAAGAAATGAATTCAAATCTTGACTCCTCCTCACTCTAAGACTTTATAGCACTATGTTGAGCCTTAGCTTTCTTACCTATATAACAATCATAATAATAGTTAATTAGCGCAAAACCTCTGACTCAGTTCTGTGCTCATTTTATTATAATTATCTCATTGTACTATAAACATTTAAAATAGACTCAAGGATATTTGATGCTCACATAAAAAATTATTCTCTATTTAAAATCAATCAATAAACAATCAATAAATATTTATTAAGTGTCTTTCATGTGCCAGATACTGGTGCCGAGTATCATCAACACAATTGTAAAGAACAATCCATAAACAATGTGGCATTTTTCAAGAAAAAAGTTTAGATAAATTATGAACCTATCTAGCCTGAAATCCATTATATTCTCTCCAAAACAGAACTATTGCATCCAAATAAAAAGAGTCAAAACAAAATATGATATTAAACATTTGATGTACCTGGATGACATGCAATTCTAAGGTTTCACAAAATAAGAAAAAATTTTAAAAAGTTAAACAGTTCACCTTCTGGAATATTTCTCCATCAATAACAAAATATCATTTGGATTCACTAAGTATAAAATTTTTAACATGTACCATGGAATGAAAGAGACTGATGACTTCAAACTTGAATCTGGAGGTCACATTGAACCAAGAGATGAAAGAAATGTGTCCAGAAATGTTCTCCCATAAACAAGAAACATTAAGAATAAAAATATCAAAAAGAAATTAGTGGTTAAATACATTAAGAGACTTATTGGCAGCTTAAAATTAAAGATCAATGGGAAGAAACATTTTAAAGCAATTACCAACTCTGCAATACTAGTCCTCTAATATACCTTTTGAACTAGAAAATGGACCATGGCAGTTTTGGAAAAAGTCTTCACAAAAGCCACACAGTATCAATTGAACACAAAGTCAATTATCTTATAACAATAAATAAAAGAAAACAATTACTCAACAGAAACAACAAAAAGGAAGTAGGGGGAAAAAAGTCTGAGACCATGATAAATGGGTCAAAAACCTGAAAAAATAGTGTTATATTAAGCAGGTATCATTTTCCCATGCAAGAGTAAAAGACAATGACAGATATAAGATGCTGGAGTCATTAAATGTAACTATAAGTAGTTTTCCAAAGTCACATGGCTGAAAAAATGTGGCAATATTAAAATTCAAGCCTTTCTGTCTTCAAGGGAAGTATTCCACCCACTATACCAGCTATTGGTTTTAAAAGCAATAACTCCTTTCAAGAGCCAAAAACTCAGAACCCTGAGATTAAGAGTCTCATACTCTACTAATGGGCTAACATTCTGATATGGGCAATAACATCAACATAATTAGGGCTATATAAGATTATATTTAAGACTATACACAATAGATAGAAAGTAACTTTAACAGAGAAGGAACTCCCAGTGGAGGGGATGAGAAAAGGAGCAGGTGAGTCTTAAAGGAATCTCAGTATTATAAGGGCAAAGATAAGAAGAAAAAGGATTTCAAAAATGTAAGACAAAGGCAGGAAGTCAGATGGGGATTGTTATATGTGAGAAATTGCAAGTTGGCCAACACAACAGACTTGTATAGTACAGGGAAAGGAGCAAAGTACAAGAAAGCTAAAAAGTCAGAAAGAAATATGAAGAATTTTAAATGTCAAGAGAATTTGATGTATAACTCTAGAAGCAATAGTGAATTAGCTGAATACCACTGAGAAAACAAAATCTAAGACAAGGAGCACAGATCGTATGCTATCTTGGGTTGTAAGGAACAATTCATAATCCTCATCTCCTCCTGTACCTTCTTTGTTGCCTTAAAGTCAATAAGATAAATCAAGCCAACAATCAATCAATAAGCATTCATTAAGCACTTGCTATGTGCTAAATCCTTGCAATATAAAAAGAAGCAGTCACTCTGCCCTCACGAAGTTCATAATCTAATGGAGAAAACAACTACCACAAAATTATGGATTATAGAAGATGAAATTTTAGTTGAGACTTTAAGGAAACCAGTAGTTGAAGATGAGGGAGAACATTCTAGGCATGGGGAAAAGTCAGAGAAAATGTCCAAAGCCAAGTGTCTTGTTTGTAAAATAAAAGTGAGCAAGATGGGATTTAGAAAAGGTTTGGGATTCCAACACAGCATTTTGTATTTCATTCTGGAGATGGAAGAATCTCGGAGTTTAAGGAGTTTACTAAGGGGGTGGGGGAAAGGGATTGACAAGACTGGACCTGTACTTTAGGAAAATCACTTTAGTGACTGAAGAGCGAATGGATTGGATTGGGGAAGAGACCTGAGGCAGGCAGAACCACCAGTAGCTATTCTAGTAGTTTAGGCCTAAGGTAGCAAGGGTCTACAGAGTGGAGGCACTGGCAGAGAAAAAAGAGGGAGTATTTGAGAGATGCTGCAAAGGAAAAATTGGCAGACCTTGGCAACAAATTGGATAGGGGGAAGGTAGAGCAGGAAATAGAGAAAAGTCAAGAATGGCACCTAGGCTGCAAGTCAGAAGAACTTCTAAGAAGTCACTGCTCTCTACAGTCACTGCTCCCTACAGGCAAAGTAGGAAATGAGGAAGGTTTAAGTGGAAAGAGAATGAATTCCATTATGAATATGTTGAGTTGAAGATGTCTACTGGACATCCAGTTCAAGATGTCTGAAAGGTGGGTGGAAATGTGAAATTAGATATCAGCAGAGAGGCTGGAACAGGATAAGTATATTTGAGATGGTGATTAGATCTGTAGGAGCTGGTGAGATCACCAAATGAAATAGTAAAGAGGGAAATGAGAAGAGGATACAAGGTAGAATGCTGTGGGACACCAATGATTAGAGGCAGGATCTGGATGAGGATAGGCAAAAGAGATTGAAAAGGAGTTAAGACTTTAAAAACCTGTGCCAGATCCTGTGTCCAATAAGGGCTCCCAATAGAAATAAAAGCAAAGAACAATCCGTTTCTCAAGGAGCTCACATTCTAATGGGGAAGAAAAAATGATAATAATTATATGGAAACAAGATAGAGAAAAGACAAATAATCAGAGACATTCACAGCAACAAAAATGATGAGTAAAGACTTCTTAGAGAAGGTAGAATTTTAGTTGAGACCTAAAGGAAGTCAGAGAAGCTAGGAGTTGATTGGGAGGGAGAGAATTCCATGCAGGGGAACAGCCACTGAAAAATGCCCAGAAACAGGAGATGGAGACCTTGTATGAGGAGGATAGCACAAGAAGGCCAATGTCATTTGATTGTGAGGATGTGTCCAGAAGCAAGGTAGAGGAAGATGAGAAAGATGTAAAGGGAACAAGCTACAAAGGATTTCAAAAAGGTCTCAAGTCCCCATTTCTAAAACAAATTTAAATTGTTTTTTTAAATTTCACCATACTCTTTTATCCTCTCAAACTACCCTACATCTTCTCTTCTCTTCTCTTCTCTTCTCTTCTCTTCTCTTCTCTTCTCTTCTCTTCTCTTCTCTTCTCTTCTCTTCTCTCTCTCTCTCTCTCTCTCTCTCTCTCTCTCTCTCTCTCTCCCCAAATCCAAAGACAAATTCCCTATACTTAATGCTTATACTTCATCATTCACATCTGAAACTTTTTCAATGTGGCTCCTGACCTTATCACTTCACTCAAACTGTACTGTCAAGTTACCAATGATTTTTAGAATACCCATTCTAACAGTCTATTTTAATACTCATTCTAATCCTATTTCTACAGCATTTAATACAACTGACTATTCTCTTCTCTGGCATATTTTCTCCTCTCTCAGTTTACAAGACACTGCTTTTCTAAGTTTTCTTAATATCAGTCTGATTGCTCCATAGGCTCCTTTGCTAAATCATCATAGGTGTCAACATCAGAGGTGTCAAATTTGTGACCCTGGATCACTCTGGAATGCTGCCTGAATCGGATTAAAATGTAATTGGAAAATATTTAATAAAATAAATGAAAATAAAATACATGACAGATAATATTAATTTGAGGTTTTCGAAATCAATATGCTGCCCTGCAGGATCCATTTCTATTCTAGTATGATATTATTGTCATTCACTGGGTTCCTTTTCTCTCTATAAACTCTCATTCTGAAATTTAATTAGCAAAGTTTTAATTTCTGTTCTACATAGATGATTTACATAGATATGTATAAGTATGTATATGAAACCAGTCTCAGGTCCTCTCCTGCATTCCAGTGCCAAACCACCAATGGTGTATTAAACATTTCAAAATGCACATCTCTCATAAATCTTAAGCATAACTTATCCAAAATAGAACTTAATATCTTTCCCTGAAAAGCTTCACTGAACCTTCCTCCACTGAACTTCCCAAATTTTGTTGAGAATGTCACCATTATCCCAATAATTTTAGTGTGAGCCTCAATTTTTCCCAATTCAGTCAATGATCAAAATTTGCCATTACTATCTCCACAGCCTCTCTCCCAAGCACTGACTGCTTACCATTTACACAGCTACCATTTTAGTTGGAGTTCTCATCACCTCTTCTCAGCACTACTATATTGGTCTCATGATCTCTAATCTCACCACACTGATTCTTCACACAACAGTCAAGTTGATTTTCCTTAACACAATTCTTACCATGTCAGTCCAATATTGCCTCTAAGCTAAAAGGCAAATTCTGTTTCTCATTTTTTAAAGCCCTTTACAATCTGCCTCCAACCTATCTTTTCAGTTTCATTATATATTTTTTACCTTTCCTGCAGTGAGGCCTATAAACCCCCTTTCAAATTAACATTTTTAAATTTACAACATAAAAAACAAAGAAACCAATTTTAATGAAGAAATAAAAATATTTTTAAGAATGGAATTCACATATCTCAGCTTAAGAAATCTTCTAAACAAAGCCTTTCCTGATTCTCCACATGACTAATACAGTCCTTCCCTAGTGACATCATATTTAATTATCTTGAGTTTATTTTGCATTTATTCTACATCTTCTTTCTTGAATACCTAGTATCTAGCACAGAATCTGACCTGGCTAGTAGAAACCTAATAAATGCTTGCTAATTGTTGACTGATTATCAAATAATCAAATATTGAATAAGTTATCCCTAAGTGCCATAGTAGTTATAAACTATTTATTGATTATCATAAGGCCTTTGGCTCAGTTTTGCATAAACTGCTTATTGATGGGCTATAAATAATATGAAAAAAGTTTTCTGTTAAAAAAAAGCAATGCATGGGGCAGCTAGGTGGCGCAGTAGATAAAGCACCAGCCCTGGAGTCAGGAGTACCTGGGTTCAAATCCAGTCTCAGACACTTAACAATTACCTAGCTGTGTGGCCTTGGGCAAGCCACTTAACCCCATTTACCTTGCAAAAAAACCTAAAAAAAAAAATGCAATAATGTCAAAACCTGATATAAAATATGGCATCTTTCAAGAGACAGTTTAAGCACATTATAGTTTTGCCTAGCCTTAAACCCATTTTGAGCTCTCTTAAACAGAAATGAGTATGACTTCCAAGTTAAAGAGGAAGTGCCACCTAAATATTTCATTAATAAAAAATATTGTGGGCCAGAACAAACCTAGATCAGTCTAACAATTTGGGCTTAGGAGTTAGAATTCAAATAAGTCACACCTGGCCTATAAAATTTGATTTAAAACAATTTTATTGATAACAAGAGATTAAATGAATACAATTCTTAAAGGGGTTTTTTTCTTGAGGGGTGAGGGATTGCAAGGTGATGGTTAAGTAACAAAGTAAAGGTTGGTGACTTGTCCAAGGTCACACAGCTAGGTAATAATTAAGTATCTGAGTCCAGATTTGAACTCTGGTCTTCCTCACTCCAGGGCTTGATTTTATCCACTTAGCTGCCCCCAATTCTTAAAGATTTTTAAAAGATATTAAGATAGGGCAGAGCCAAGAGGGCAGCATGAAGGTAGCATTTCCTAGAAACTCCTTCCCCCCCAAAACTCCAAAAGCCATCAAATTATGACTCTAACCAAAATTTAGAGGGGTAGAACCCACAGAAAGACTGAGTGATACAATTTCCCAGTCCAAGATAACTGAGAAACTCCGTGGGAAAGGTGTGTTTCACCAGGACCAGGGGTTGGAAAAAAGCCCTGGTGTCATTGAGCTCAGCACAGCACAGCACAGCACAGCACAGCACAGTCCAGAAATCACTAGGAACAGTTTGAAGGGGAGGTGAGAGAACTGCAGCACCAGAATGAGTGTGGAGTGAGGAACATTGGCCTCAGAGCAGCAGGAATCTGGGGAAAGCATCCTACACCTCCAGAGCACAGCCCACAGTCAGTAAGGGGGTCAGAGGAGACTGCAGAAATCTCTCTGCTCTCCCTGGGTCAGCCTCTGATATTTGCCCACACAGATCCAGGTTGCAGTTTAGTCTTCCATACTAAGATAGCAAGGACCCTCTTCACAGCTCCAGGGCAGAGGAGAGTGCCTGTAGTCATGTACATATCAAAGCAGAGGCAAGAAAGCATAAGACCTCAGAGGAATAAAGGTCCCAGTAGTGGGGTGTCCCAAAAAACCCACCAAGGTGGGTGTCCCAATAATACTCAAAAATTCAGGAAGCACCCAAAAACCAGGCACAGGCTGGATGAATGAGTAAACCGAGGAAAAAAAGAGGAAGAGGATTGAAAAATTCTTTGTTTTATGATCCCAAGAAGGATCAAAATAATCAATCTGAAGATGAGGAAGTACATGCTCCTGCATCTAGACTCCAAGTAAAAACAGAAATTGGGTTCAAGCTATGACAGAATTCAAAAAAGATGCTGAAAACCAAGTAAGGGAGATAGAAGAGAAATTGGGAAAAGAAATGAGAGAGATGCAGGAAAAACATGAAAAAGAAGCCAGCATCTTAGTCAAGGAGATCCAAAAAATGCTGAAGAAAATAACATGTTAAAAACCAGCATAGGTCAAATGGATAAAACAGTTCAAAAAGCTACTGGTGAGAAGAATGCTTTAAAAAGCAGAATTGGCCAGATGGAAAAGGAGATAAGAAAGCTCTCTGAGGAAAATAAATCCTTCAGATGTAGAATGGAGCTAAAAGAAGCTGATGACTTTAGGAGAAGTCAAGACACAATACTTCAACACCAAAAGAATGAAAAATTAGAAGAAAATGTGAAACATTTCACTGAAAAAGCAACTGATCTGGAAAACCAATTCAGGAAAGATACTTTAAAAATTATTGGGATACCTAAAAGTCATGATCAGGAAAAAAGCCTTGACCTCATTTTTAAAGAAAGCCTACCAGAAAATTGCCCTGATGTCCTAGAAGCAGAGGGCAAAATAGAAATTGAGAGAATCCACCAATCTCCCCTGGAAAGAGGTCCCCCCCAAAAAAACAAACCCTGGGAATATTATAACCAAGTTCCAGAACTCCCAAGTCAAAAAGAAAACACTACAAGAAGCAAGGACACAATCCAAATATCATGGAGCTGCAGTCAGGATCACACAGGACTTAGCAGCAACTACAATAAGAACTTGTAGAACTTGGAATACAACTGAGAATCAACTACCCAGAAAAACGGAACATCCTCTTCCAGGGAAAAAGATAGACTTTCAATGAACCAGGGGAATTTCATAAGTTCCTGTTGAAACCACCAGAGTTGAACAGAAAGTTTGACCTTCAAATACAGGACTCAGGTGAAGCATAGAGAATAGAAGGGAAGGGTAAAATATGAAGGACTTAATGGTGATGAACTGCATGTATTCCTGCATAGAAAAATGATGCTGATAATACTCATATGAAACTTCTCATTTAATAGAGCAGGTAGAAGGAGTTTTTTTAGATGAAGCACAGGAAAGAGCTGAATTTGAAGATATAATATATTGTAAAAATGGAGTCAATGGCTAAAAGATAAATACTCAATCTGCACTGGGAGTAAGAGAAAGGAGAGGTGGAATAGGCTAAGATATTTCATATAAAGGATATATATATATATATATATATATATATATATATTTTACAATGAGCTTTTGCAATGATACAGAAGGGGAAAAGGCGAGAGGGAATGAGGTAACCTTCACTTTCATCAGAAATGGCCCAGAGAGGAAACAGCATACACACTCAATAGGGTATAGACAGCTAGAGTAAAAAAGAGAGAAATGGTAAAGGGGGAGATGTGGGTGACAGAGGAGAGGGTAGATATAGGAGGGAATAATCAGATATAGGACATTTTCTTTTTTATTTCTTGCAACAGGCTGGAATTGGGTGGACTATCTGGGGCCACAGGGCCAAGTGGTTGCTGGGTTTCAGGGGTGGTATGTGGGCCTCTTGGCACCAGAGCCAGTGATCAGTCTGCTATGCCACTCAGCTACCCTACAACACATTTTAGAAGAGGGACAGAGTGAAAGGAGAGAGAGAAAATATAATACATGGTATTGGGGAGGAATGGATGGAGGGAATTACAATCAGCAACAGCAACAGAGCAAAAATATGGAAGTAACTTTTATGATGGACTTATCATAAAGAATGTGATCCACCCCAGAGGCAGAGCTGATGGTATCAAAACACAGACTGAATCACATTTTTTTTTCTCTTTCCTTTACTTTATTTCTCATGAGCGTCTATATTTTTTGGGGGGGAGGGGGTATTATATTTATTCTTAAACAAGAATATTTTAGTAATTTATTAAAAAAAATCACTTGTACAAAAATATTCATAGCATCTCTGTTCATGGTGGCAAAGAATTGGAAATCAAGTAAATGTCCTTCAATTGGGGAATGGCTTAGCAAATTGTGTTATATGTATGTGATGGAACACTATTGTTCTATTAGAAGCCAGGAGGGTTGGGAATTCAGGGAAGCCCAGAAAGATTTGTATGGACTGATGCTGAGCAGGATGAGCAGAACCAGAGGAACACTGTGCACCCTAGCAGCAACATGGGGGTGATGACCAACCTTAATGGACTTACTCATTCCATTAGTGCAACAATCAGGCACAATACTTTATTTTTCTTCCTTAGAGATATGAGTTCTCTCTCATCACATTCAACTTAGATCAATGTATACCGTGGAAACAACATAAAGGCAAATAAACTGACTTCTGTCAGAGGTGGGAGGGGAAGCAAGATTAGGGGGGGAAATTGTAAAAAATTCAAAAGAAAAATAGTTTGTTCTTTCTTTAATATTTCTTAACTCTGAGAGGACTTTACTAGGAATATTAACCCTGAAATAGTTTAATTGGGAATATTCCACTCGAACCAATTAAATCTTCATTCTCTTAAAAAAAAGATATTAAGATAAAATACTGGCCGTGTGTTGCCGTCTGGGCCGCGTGTTGCCGTTGGAGAAGCCCCGGCCTCGGCGCCAGATCCACCAACAGCATGAATCAAGAAAAATTAGCCAAGCTTCAGGCTCAGGTCCGGATAGGAGGCAAGAGCACAGCTTGCAGAAAGAAGGTAGTTCATAGAACGGCCACAGCAGACGACAAGAAACTTCAGAGTTCTCTCAAAAAATTGGCTGTGAATAATATTGCTGGTATCAAAGAGGTGAACATGATTAAAGATGATGGGAGGGTTATTCACTTCAACAACCCCAAAGTCTAGGCTTCCCTCTCTGCCAACACCTTTGCAATCACTGGCCATGCAGAAGCAAAGCCAATCACAGAAATGCTCCCTGGAATATTAAGCCAGCTTGGTGCTGACAGCTTAACGAGTCTTAGGAAGTTAGCTGAACAGTTCCCATGGCAAGTGTTGGATAGCAAAACCCCCAAGCCTGAAGACATCGACGAGGAAGATGATGATGTGCCAGATCTTGTAGAAAATTTTGACGAAGCATCGAAGAACGAAGCAAACTAGAGCCTGACTGATTCTTGGAGGCTGGCATGGACTAGGTCAGAGGAAGGAGCGGGCAGCTCCAGAGCTGTGCCGTGGCAGAGAATGTCGCCCTGTTAATAGTTCAGTAATATAAATATTTTGTATATTAATGATGCTGTTTGTTCAGCATTTTTCTGTCAGTTGATTTTGCATTTTGCACTTCTCCCAGGATTTACTCTTTTGGTCAAAATACGAAGTATTGGTGCAGCTTTGAGGGTTTTTATGTGTGTGCGCGTGCGTTGTGTGTGGATGTACAAGCGTGTGGGTGTGTGTGTATACAATGGAGAGCAAATTGGATAAAAGTTCTATTGATCCTCCCCGTCCCCAGTAGAAAATAAAGCAAATCTTTAAGTCTCTTCCTTTTTATCTTTGCCCAATAGTGCACAGAAATAGTGAACAGTGAGTTTCTTGTCTATATTTCAAGAACTCAAGACGTCAGAACATTCAAGACTGGGTTTCAATTTGCTGTGTTAACTATTGTATTTGCAAATACTTTTCTGTGTTTAAAATGTCTTTCCTGAGAGATGGGAGGCAGACTTCCTCCTAGGCATGGGCTAGGGGCATACCTAGGGTCTTTGCCTTTGGTTCCATGGTCAGACCTAGAAGGATTTCTCTTTCCCTGCCTTTCTTCCGAGGTGTTTCCTTGCCCCCTTTCATCCTAAAATGGTTTGATCAGCCTCTGTTTGTGCTCCTCCTCACCTCTTATCTAGACCAAGAAGGACGTTCTCCATTTAGGATTGTGTGAACAGCTAGACCCCTTTCCTTGTAAAACATTGTTTCTCTTGTCCTGGGGAACAGCAGACCCACTCTTGACCTTCCATTTGCCATGGATCATGGCAGTCAGTGAAATTAAATCTGGGGAGCTGGCATGCTTTCTTTGCCAAGAGACTTAACATCCCAACAGTCTTCACTGTTCTGAAGGACAGAGACAGCTCTCTTTCCATCAAGTTTGGAACTGTCAGTCTTCTGTTGAATTGGGAGCACACGGGGTACCACATCAATGGGATGGTGATGCTGACTCTGAAAGGATTCTTTGACCTGTTTTCCTGCCATTGGCCTTGAAACCTACCTGTGGATTGGACATCCCTGTTGTAGCTCACGCCACCTGCCACCATTTGTGTAGAGTAGAGCAGTGTTTAGGGGGCTCGCTGGCCCCAGGCAGCAAGCTTGGACCTCCTCTGGAAGGCTCAGGGCTGCTCCTTCACTAGAATTTCCTTCAAGGCCTTCGAGGAAAGCTTTGCATTGTGACCATTCAGACCTTTGTTGGAGCAGGCATTGAAGGAGAGACTGAGGATCTGCTTAGGCCTGTCTGACCATCATCCAAACTAGCCATGGCTTCCCTCTGACCCTGCATAGCTTTGGAGACCAAGAATACACTGGAGGTCTGCAGACGACACCAGCAGAGAGAGAGCGCAAGCAAAAGAGAGCAAGAGAGCTCTTGTGGTTTGTCGTCCAAACCCCTCCATGGATTTTATAGACTTGTTCATTCTCCTGTTATGTTTTATATAATATATGGACTATAAAATAAAATAACCATACAAAAAAAAAAGATAAAATACTTCCCCTATCAACCTCTGCAGTCACTGTGGAAATCTACTATACTAAGTCAGAAAGGTCAATAATTGTCCCTCAAAATCCCAGACAGCAACTACCCCCCCAACTTGGGTATTTTCTAATTCAAGCAGTAATGAAGCCAAATGCTCTCCTTACCCTGCACCTCTAAAGGAGAAGCTCAGCTTATGTAAAGCAGCGCTGTTCCTTCCATCTCCTATCTTAATGTCAAAGTCCCAAAAGCTTCCATCACTAAAGTAAACTTAACTGCATAAAGAAATTACTAAAACAGGGGTGGCTAGGTGATGCAGTGGATAGAACACCAGCCCTGGAGTCAGGAGTACCTGAGTTCAAATCCGGCCTCAGACACTTAATAATTACCTAGCTGTGTGGTCTAGAGCAAGCCACTTAACCCTACTGCCTTGCAAAAAAAAAAATCTAAAAACAATTATTAAAATAAGAGAGCTTTCCTCCTTCATCAGGCTCCACCCTAATAAATAAGAATGTGTTGACAAAATTGCTATTCTAAATTTTATAATTCAAATATATCAAGGAAGGGAGGGAGGTAAGAACGTGGAAGAAAGGAAGAGAGAGGGAGGGAAGGAGGAAGTGAGGGAGTAGTATTTATTTAGACCTACCATGTGGTAGGCATTGTGTTAGAGACTGCACAAATATCTCATCTGAGCCTTACAACAACTTCACAAGGTGTATCCCATCATTATCTCTATTTTATAATTGAGGAAACTGAGGCAGACAGAGGCAAGACAACTTGCCCAGAATCACATGACTACTAAATGTCTGAGACAGATGTATCTTCAGGTCTTTCTGACCCTAAGCTGAGGGCTCCATCCACCAGGCCACACAGCTGCTAGGCAGGAGAATCTGCAAAGAATAGTGTCACAAAAACCAAGAAAAAAGAATGCATAAAAGAAAAGAGGGTGACTATATCAAAGACTGGAGAGAGATCACCAAATTTAAAAACTGAGAAAAGATCATTCCATTTAAGAGCTGAGTGTTCATTCAGCTAAATGAAAGGTCAGAAGTCTCACTTCAAAGATTAATGATAGTGAGAACAGGAAGGAGAGATGCCTCTTGTTTAAACAAGGGACTCTCTTTTTGTTTGCTGGGCTGTCCTCAGCACTCAATCCACAGCCTGGTCAAATAAGGGCTTGGTAAATGCTTGCTGATTTGACTTGGTACTCACCTGTCCACAAATGTTCTCTCTGGGTCTCAAACCACTCAAAGACATCACTAAAGAATCAGTGCAAATAAAAATTTTGTAAACCCTCATCCTCCAAGATTCATATGCCAACTCATGGTCTCCTGAAAAGATCTGCCCACAACCCCAAATCCAACTCCTCACCCTCCAATTTGGGCTTATCCCAAACTCGAGATTATTGGCTGTCCAAGTCTAATTGTATCTACAATTCTCATAGCTCAAACCCCTTTTATCAATGAACCAGGCAAACTAATGCCCTTCAAAAGCAAGGTGCCCAGAGGTTATAATAGGTCAATAGGGTAGCAGAAGAGGCAAAGCACTGGAGCTTGGTCCAGAAGTCTCTGGCTCAAAGAAGATTGCCTCTGGGGGATGCCAAACAAGCACAATGAAGTTCTATTTAACAGTGGAGGTCTCTTGTCCTATACACACTTAGAGGAGTCACTGGACACTTTTGCAGTATTATCTCATTTGATTCTCACAACAGCCCTGAGAGACAGGTGCTAGTATTCCCATTTTACAGATAAGGAAATAACACTACATTTTCTTCCCAATAGAAGAGTATGAATTTCTTTTTTATCCAAATTGAAATAAAATCCTTTTTTTGTCCCTTTGGCCACTTTAGCTACATCAATTTAATATACACTGCCATTTTAAAGTATTTTCTGCTTTTATTAAATTATATAAAAAAATAACTAATAGGAAAAGTTCTATGAAAAGTAGCTTTTAATAAACTCAATAAGAAACTGAACACTCCCAAGTTCTCATAACCCTGGTGAGGAATTACAGTGAACGAAGTGATATGATATTAATTAAATTCTTGGAAAGCATTCATAAAGCCTAATGGAAAGGCTAAAATGAATGGAAAACAACTATTATGACTGTTACATACCTTTGAATTTACCTATTCTATGTATCTATTTAAATTCTATCATTGTAAATCATATAAAACATAATACTTGGACAATAAATGATTTAAGAAGAGAAATAATACATAAATTTGCCTTATGGATAATGATATTAAATATGCTGATATAAAAAAATGTAGTAGATTTACAATAGGAAAACCTAGATTTATAATCAAACTCTTCTACCTATAACGTGGTAGACAACCCATAATCCCTGGTATAGTCAATGTTCTCCAATCTGAAAAATAAGGATGATAATACTTTCTATACTTTCTCAATGCTTTTATCATGAAAGGTTCTTGTAATCTGAAAAGTGTTGGAAAAAAATACAATCTAGTCTATTTAATTTATGTGTATATCTGTCTCATCCCCTTACTAGATTTTACATTCCTTCTATCATTCCCCATCTTTATATTCTAGATCCAAAGTACAATTCTTGCAAGCCATTCTTGTTGAACAAATACTGACTATAACAATAAACACTTAACACTTTTCAAAAACTTTACAAGTTCTGAGGACCTTCCTCAGAACAACTCCATGGGATAGAAAGTATAGTTTCCTGGGTCTAATGCCTTAATTGTTTTAGGATACTCTCAGTGAGAGTTCAACTGGTCCATGACTTCCATTCTTCAGAAGCTGTCCTCAGTTGCTCTGAACAGTTGAGTGATTTCACTATTCAGTCTATGTTGGAGATAAGACTTCAAATCTATCTGAATCCACTAGGTCACACAGCTGAGAAAACTAAATATCTGAAAGATAATATCTGAGGGAAGTTGAGTGGACTAGAAATGCAGTATTGTTTAGCAGTCTAAAAAGTTAGACTATTTTATGAGAGATCTTGGACTGACTAAGCCCAGAACACCAGGAGTGTTCTGATGATAGTAAACAAGAATGTATTAAACGCCTGTTATGTACCAGGAGCTAGGTTAAGCATCAGGGATACAAAGTAAGACAAAAAAGATTCCCTGATCTGTTCCACTCTGACTATATCCGAACCATTTTGTGTAGTTCTTGGCACAAAATAAGTGGAAAAATTTGGACAGACTGGAGAGTCCTAGGGGAAAGCAACCAAGCTGTTGACATGCCTTGAATTCATGAAATATACAGGTAAAAATTTTAATTTAAACTTTAAAAAAAACTATTCTAAACTTCTGGGTCAATGAAGAACAAGATGAAACACTAGAGTTTTTTATGTTTTCTGCTATAGAAGGAAAGAGGAAGAGGAGAAGAGGAAGAAGGAGAGAGTGGAAGAGATGAAAGAGAAGAATGAGGACAGGATAGGGGAAGAAGAGAAAAAGAGGAAGGGAAGGGAGATGACGGGAAAGAGGAGAGAAAGGAGAAGGTGATTGGGAAGGAGGAGGAGGAGGAAGAAAAAGAGGAAGAGGAGAAGATAGAAAGAAGAAGTAGAGGGAAGAAATTAAAGAAGTAGCAGTGCTAACTGTTGGAAAATAGACTTGAAACATCATAGATTGAACTGTACAATCCATATCAAAGGTGAAGCAATATATTTTATGGCACTAAATTACAGAATGGAAAGATGAATAAAAGAAGGCAGATGTGGAGGTGGGAGGGAAATGTGGGATGTCCCCTATTCCAGTCCATAAATAAATAACAAAGGGAAGATAACTCTTATAATTTCTCAGCATGAAGAAGTCAGATGGGGAAGGGATTCTAACATGAGGAAGAAAGTGGGAGATCTTGACTCAAATGGGAAAGGGTCTCTGAAGAATACTCTCATAAAAGAAAGATATAATCTGTAATGAGCGACAGTAACTTTATAATGAATCTGCTCCTTGGAGAATACCATCTGTATCCAGAGAAAGAACTGTGGAGTTTGAATAAAGACCAAGGACTATTGCCTTTAATTTAGAAAAAAAAAAAATCTTATTATCTGATCTTGCTATCTTTTTCACTTTATGTTTCTTCCTTAAGGATATGATTTCTCTCTCATCACATTCAATTTGGATCAATGTATACCATGGAAACAATGTAAAGACTGGCAAATTGCTTCTGTGGGGGGTGAGGGGAGGGAAGTAAGATTGGGGGAAAATTGTAAAACTCAAAGCAAATAAAATCTGTTAAAAAAAAAATAACAAATCTGCTCTTTGAGAGAGAGTTCCACAAATATAAATGGCCAAAAGATATGAGCAAGCAAAAAAATAATTATCCAGTCCTATGAGAAAATGCTCTAAAACACTAAAAATTAGAGAAATGCAAACTAAAACAACTCTGAAATACCACTTCATAGCTATCAGACTGGCTAACATGACAGAAAAGGAAAATGACATATGTTGGGGGGACATGGAAAAATAGGGACATGGCACAGTGGATAGAACACTGGGATTGGAATCAGGAAGAATAATATTCAAACAGATACTTACTAAGCTGTGTGACCCTGGGCAAGTGACTTAATCTTGGTTGTCTCAGTTTACTCATCTGTAAAATGAACTAGAGAAGGAAATGGCAAAGCACACCAATATCTTTGCCACAAAAACCCTAAATAGAGTCAAGAAGAGCTGGACACCATTGAAATGACTGAAAAGCAAGATACTATTATTGGAGTTATACACTAGTTCAACCATTCTGTAAAACAATTTGGAACTATGCCCAAAGGGGCTATAAAAATGTGCATAGCCTTTAACTTGGCAATACTGCTACTAGTTTTGTATCCCAAAGAGATCAAAAACAAAAAAGGAAAAGGAAAAGCACCAATATATACAAAAAATATTTACAGCAGCTCTTTTTTTTTATGGTGGCAAAGAATTAGCAATCCAAGGGATGTCCAAAAAAAAGTTGTGATAAATGATTGTGATGAAATACCATTCTATTCTAAGAAATGAGAAGTAGGATGATTTCAGAAAAACATGGGAAGACTTGTATGAACCGATACAAATTGAAGTAAGCAGAAGCAGGAGAACACTGAACACAGTAACTACAATATTGTAACAATAATCAAATAAGAAAGACTAAGCTACTCTGATCAAATAGATGATCCAAAATAATTCCAAAGGACTCATGAGGATGTTATCCATCTTCAGAAATAGAACTGGTGAAGTCTGGGTGCAGACTAAAGCATTTTTTTCCCACTTTCTTTACTTTTCTTGCTTCATCTTTCAACGTGATTAATATGGAAACATGCTTTACATGACTTCAAAGTATTTAAAAGGCATCATATTTCTTGCCTTCTCAGTGGATGAGAAAGGGGTTACCGAAAAAGAACTGAAAATTGAAAATAAAAAAAAAAATTTAAAGAGAGATTGTTTCTTCTTAAAGTGTACTATGCCTTCATAGACAATATCTTCCTTCAGGAAAAAAACAAAAAAGAAAATCAGAGCTTGGAGTTGCTAGGGAGAAATGAAACCCAGAAGGGTGGAGAGGGATGTGACCAATATGATTTCATAGTAAACAGGAAATAAAATGGGAGGACAAGTGGAAGAAATTAACTGCACAATCTATAAGTAACATTGAAGTTTGATGGGTTTTAAAATTAATGTTTATTTTTCTGTGTATTTTCATGTAAATTGTATAAAAGTATTTATGTAATCTGAATAAAAGAAGGGAAAATAAAGGGAAACAAAAATGCTTTATTCTAGAAAGTCTATGGGTAATTTTATGGTATAGTGTAGAAAGCACACCAGACAGATAATTTTTTTTTTAAATTTGGATATAACTCCTTCCTGTAGTATTTCCTACTTACTTGGCTATCTGACTTTGGAGTTATTTTAACTTCTCTGAACCTCAATTTACTCCTCTGTGAAATGAGGTACCTTTTTTCCAGTTATAATATTTTATAAAATTCTAAATCAATTTCTCACAAGTTCTGAGGATTTCTCTCTTTAAGTGCTAGAGATGCACTATAACCACTTCCAGGGAGAGTCTATGGGGAGTCATATGTAAACATTCTGATATTTCGTGACCTGGCTATTGCTAAAAATATCTACTGGGAGTAGGGCATAGTTTAAGATGAAAACAGAAATTTTGTATATCTTAAAACTCAGCAGAAAGTTAAAAAAAGGAAATTTCATTAAACACAGAACTAAATAATTGAAAAACATTAATTACTCATGGTTAGGTTATGCCAATATAATAAATATAATAAAAATAAGAACACTAGTTAAATTAATTTACTTATTCAATGCCTACCAAACTACCAAAGGACTACTTCATAGAGCTGTAAATCAATCTGGGAAAAACAGAAACTCAAGAATCTAAAGGAAAATAATGGGTGGAAAAAATGTGGAGTAAGGAAAGGTAAAATTATTTTTAATTAATAATTTAGGAAAATAATAAGAGGAAATAATTTTTAAAAATAAAGGGATCTTTCAGTACCATGTCTCAAATTGTTACACCAAACAGTTATAATCAAAACTATAGTTGATCCAGAGTAAAACACAGAAAAGTTAATCAATGGGACAGATGGGATATTCAATAGATATAGGATGCTCCAAAAATCTAAGTCTTTTGGAACAATCTATAGAAACATACAAACATAGCATTTATGCCAGGGTAAGGAAGGGTTGATTTCAAACTCCACATCTTATATCTATTGAGGCACCCTGAACAAGTCATTAACCTCTGACTACCACTAAGCAATTGTCTAAAGACTCTAAATTTTGGAGAGGTGCCAAACTAAATGAGTAGAAGAAGTTCCTCACCAGGAGCTTCCTAAGACTGGATCTAAAATAACTCACCTGTTACTCTTTTATCCATGGTACTAAGATCCTTTACAGGTTATCTTTCTGAATGCTATGGATTGTTCACATCTGCTATATAATTCAGACTTGGTTTTACAGTGGTTTCATTACCAACCATAAAAACTGTAGCAGTGGAACTGTATAAACAAACTGAATAGTGTTTTTACTGTAAAACATGAATGTAATATAAATATTTGTCTTTGCCTTCTCTCAGCATCTGTAATGAGAGCAGAAAATACATGCCATATGTTTATAGTATAAGTAAAAATAGATCTCCACAATTCATCCATGTGGGTGTCAGTTAAGCTGTTCAATGTTTTTAATTCATCCATTTTCCTTTGCAAGTAAAGTTTCCACAAATCATATAACCCTTAGAATTGTCAGCTGCTAACTTCATTGCTGTTTTAAAAAGGTGTACTTGCCAAAAGAAATGGAACACTGTAGATTTCTTTATGGTAATAAGAATGCTGTTAGGGATTAGGTTAAGTGCTGAATTTCAGGTGGCCCCACCTAAGCAAAATAAATCAAATAACAATGAATCAGTGAGCCTAATTCTTGCTGGAAGATGTAAAAGTGACATTTTATAGCAAGTCTCCATCAAGGCAACTCACTACTTTCAGGATACTTATGCCTACTACCTTACCTATCTCTTCAGTTTCTTCAATCCCAATTACAAAGTCCTACAAACCAATCAATTCAACTTCAATTTCTTCCCTCTTTGCCTTTCCAAATAAATTACCACAGATAGTTGATAGTATTTCCTCAATACTCAACTACTTTCCCCTCCCCTGTTTCAAATAAACAAATCCCACTGTGATCTACTCTGACTCTGTGGCTTCAGCTTTTGTCTATTTGCCCAAAGTCAGTCATATTATTCAGTTGCCCCAACATATAAAATCAGCCACTCCTTAATATTCAGGAATTAACTAAACTCATTTCTACCTACTGGAAGGAATTTCTATTATTAAGATCAATCCAAAGCAAAAGCTAGGCCACCAATATTGTCAATCCTGGCACTATGATGACTAATTGATTTTATTCCAAAATAGCACTTTGTAAACCTCAATTCAAAAGATTCAATTCAATTCAACAAGTATTTATTAAAAAGTTACTGAATGTGTTATTATTACTATTATTTTGAAAAAAACAACTTTATAACTTTCAAGTATAAAATCTCTTCTTAAAGAGTGTCAAAAGTAGCTTTATTTGAGCTAAAACAACTGAGATATAAAAATTTTGAAGTCACATATCTTTCTATACTTATTTCCAAATTTAGCATGCAGAAATTGAGCATATTAACCAGTCAGTTTGGTACTAGTAGATTGGTAGATTTTGGAGTTAGGGGCTCAAGCAAAAAAAAAAAAAAATCACCTCCTTTGGGGTCTAATGAGCAGTATCAGGACTGTCCTAAATAAGAGCCAAACAAAAAAACACAGATATCACCACTTTCCCTTCCTTCTACTTTACTCTTTAAGACAAAAGTTGGTTATCATCTCCTGTAACTTTCCCTTCTGGTTTCTCATTCTTTTCCCTGACCACTCACCTTCCTATCACAAAGAGAGAGGGGAATGGGGGGAAAGGGTAAGAAATTCTAACACTGAATTAGGTGATTCTTCTAAATGAGAAGGGAAGAAAACATTTGTGGGCTGACTTTCATGTCTCCCAGTGTATTTTTTCCCAGCCCCTTGATGAAAAATCATGGTGGAGGTTCCCACACTGACCAGTAATTGGTCAATTGTTTTTTTTTTCTTAAATTGCTGTTGATTTTATGCATATATAGTCAATGTCATAAAAGAGATAATCCTGGATGCCTAGAAGGGTGTTGACTTTTTCCCCCCAGGGCAATGGGGTTAAGTAACTTGCCCAAGATCACGCTGCTGGATCTATCCACCATGCCATAAAAATAGGTAGGTATGAAAAAGGTAGGTTTGAGGAAAAGATTAATAAGTTCTGGTTTTGATATGTTCAATTTAAAATGCCAATAGTAGATCCAATTCAAAATGTCCAGTAGGAGATATAGTACTTAATTTCAGGAGAGACTAGAACTGGATATGTAAATAGGGAAGTCATCTGCAAAAAATAATAACTGAGTTCATGGGAAATGACATGGTCACCAAAAGAGAGAATGTCAAGAAAGACAAGAAGTCAAGACAAAATCCTATGGAACACTCATAATTGGTAAAGGACATAAACAGGTGATGATCTAGATAAAGAGACTTAAAGACTTGTCAGATGGGTAGGAAGAAAGCAAAGAGAAGGGATTAGAGAGTAGAGGACATTATAATTCTGAAACAGTTAATTGAAAGAACTAGGTGATATAGGGACAAGAAAGAGTGAGGCAAAAGGAGAGTAAAATATTAGATTACAGTCAGAAGCTGAACACATCTGGGTAATGATGAGATCAAGGGTATGATATCCCTGTATACAATCAAAATTGTATGCACAAGGTTGTGGGAATAGATAGGAATGAAGAACCAGGAGGCCCTAAAGTTATAGGGAACATCAGGATGTGGTGAAGTCCCCTGATATAGGACAGGGATTCTCCTTGAGCATTATTCTTAAATTTGATAAAACTACAAGTCAGATGGTATTACAATAACCTCAACAAATTTCATTTCTTTTGAATTTTTAAAACAAAAAATTGGCTAATATATTTTTATTAAGGACCAGGAATTGAAGGAATAATTGTTTTGAACTTTTACAAACTAAAAAAAATGGCAGTGATATTTTTGAAGGAATAAGGGTTTCTTATATATGCATTTTATTCAAGATAAATTCTTTTTTCCTGAATCTAACTTTAGTTGACTCTCAGGCTCATTTACTTTCAAACATGGGACCTGTCCGATTTTAACAGGTAAATTTAAAATTGATAATACTCATAGATTAATGAATATACAAAGATTGTCAGGTATTTTAAATTTAGGAAATGGAGAATAAGATTGTGTAACTGCAATGAAAAGAAAAGAATGGGCTGATTCCTAGAACCAATGGCTCAGGGTTATATACTGGAAAAGATGGCCAGGGTGCAGTTTCTTCTGCGACAAATCAAGTTTCTGTCAATACCAGAATATGGAAGAAGCCTGAGAGAAACAGACATTAGGTGAAACAACATGATCAAGGTAGTTAATTCCATGGAAATACTGTACATGAATAGAGAGCAAAAAGTATGGTTGCTGGAAAGAGATGACTACTCAAGGGAGTTAACATTGTTTGACTGAAGCATTAGCTCAAGTTGATGCCAATCTAATAGCTTCAATTCAGGTAACAAAACAAATCATGTAAATGAAACTATTTAATCATTTCAAACACATTTGGTGTTATGATATACTTTACTGACAGAACCATTACAAAATACCATTGGTCCCATCTATGCTATGTGGAGTTAAACCCAAATATATGCCTGATTTCATGTTTGTATTTAGAATGAATATTCCAGATTTGGAAAAAATCTATTATTTAAACAAAACTATTGTAATTTCTTTTTCCTTAGAGAACAGAAATCTAGTATCAATTAAGCTTCTAACAAAAAAGCTAGTTTAAAAAAATAATTATTCTAAGAAACGTACCTGTTACTTTAAATACACATCATTAGCTAAATCATTGTTAATCCTATGCAATTAGAAAATTGTATAAATTAAAAAAGAACCAAATATAACACAAAATTTTCCCTTTTCAAAGCATAGTGTTTATCATAGAAATCTGTACCAATAGGACTAGACTATATTTCATTAAGCTTTAAAGTCAATTAAGCTGTGAACAAGAAGAATCATTCTACCTTTGCAAAGTATTGATGTTTTTCATGGCTATGATAGACATTCCAAAACTCAGAGATTTATTTCAGACAATTTCTTTTAGATTAGAATAAATCATACCCTGCAATTCTAATTTCCTCTTTTCTAAGTAATAAATGATCAAAGAAATTAAAAATTATTATCAAATCTCATTCCACAACAGTATGCAATACACTGAAAGGCAATAGAGATATTTTTCCCCTTTCTAGTTTCTCTTTCAATGGACACATATGTTGACAAACTTCACCTCCAAAAATTAGATGAAGTAGACTGTGTGTCAAAGTCTGCACAAAATACTCTTTCTGACTTGAGTAAGTAAAAGTAAGGGGATTTGTATATTTGTTCACAATACCTATTCTCCAAAACCATTCCATGGGAGAGGGTGGAAAGAAGGGAGAAAGGAATGGAGGAAGGGAAGAAGATAGGAGATATGAATGAGAAGATGAAGAAGGACAAAAGGAGAATACAAGAAGAGGGAATGGAAAGACAAAGGCAATAAGAGGGGGAAATAAGGAAGAGAAGGAGAGAAGGGAGGAAAAAGGAAAGAAAGGAAGATGGAAAGGAAAGATCATATATACATATATATATATATATATATGTATGTATGTATGTATGTATATACTGCCTATTATGTTTCAGGTCCTGTGCCATGAGCTTTACAAATATTGTTTCATTTGATCCTCACAACAATCCTGCAAGGTAGTGGGACTCAGGAAATGATATGTGTTTACTCCAGCAGTAAAAGACTGGGACTCTAGAGACAGATCTATATGATTCCTCAGGATAAGGAATTAAGTATATAGACTAGATAGGGTCATGAAAAGAATAAACATTTATATAAGTACTACCAAGTACTGCGCTAAGTGACTTCAAAAATATTAACTCAACTTGACCTAGATTGAAGGTATAAAGAGAGCAAAAACAGGCATTATATCATTACAATAAATTTCAATTTCTCCCTGAATAGTTATAGAATGGGATGTCTGAGTACTTAGAATTGATTTAGATCATGAATTCAGAACTTGAAGGGTTCTCAATTGAATTACTATTTATGTCATACAGAGATTACTAATTATCAAACAAGAGTTTTTAACTAGAGTATATACTAACATTTCTTCAATCCTTTAATAAGTTGTTTTAGAATTGGGGTGCTAAAGGGAATGATTGAAAAATACTATGAAAATAAATATGATATAATCTTTCATAAAATCCTGAGTTTGAAGTTTGCCTGTTTTGGTCCTGCAATCAGGTGGAACAGGTCTCGGATCAGCCACTTGCTAGATGTGTAATATTAAGCAGATCACTTCATCCTAAAGCTCAGTTTCTTCAATTGTAAATATGAGAATAATAATCTTGCACTGACCACTTCATAGAATTGTTTGTTATAAGGAAAATATTCTGTATGTGATAAATTATATAACTGTGCCAACATAACTTTAATAGGATAGTAATGATTTTATTTGCCAAACAAGTGGATAGGATAATAACTATCATATTGCAATTAGGCATGGTATGGTTGCCTGATATAATGAGCCCCAATTACAATATAAAAATCAAAGAAACTTCAATAGTAAATTCTCCCATATTATTTTTCAAAACTGATGAAAGTTGGTACTAAACTTCTGAAAATGCTCTAAAGAAATAGAGTAGTACAGTAGAGAGAATGCTACAATTGGATTCAAAAGACTTGAGTTTAAATCCCATCTTGGCCACAGTTGCATATGATGTTTAATAAATCATTTAATCTCAATGAGCCTCACTTTTGTAATCTGTAAAATTGGAATATAATAATAGTTGTCCTATTTCCCAGAATTAAAAAAAGTAAAATGATTTGTAAATTATAAAATCATAGAAAAATGTGAGTTATTATTAAAAAATACTAGCATCATACCTAACATGTATTTGATCACTTTCTCTTTTAAGTAGCAACTTGTGGTTTTTTTTTAACCTGCATATTGCTCACAATTTGATGTAAATTTTAAGCATCCTGTAATTCATCAACTAATTCTCTCCTGGCTACACATTGCAAGTAATTAAAGTTCAGTAATAACTTATTCTTTCTGCTTCAGCACCTGCATTTCATTTGTTTATTTTCCCAGTCATAAATCTGAAGGGCTGTCAAAGTGCCATAATATTAGTGCAATAATCAAAGTTAATTAGTCCCTTTCAATAAGCAACAAGAAAGCCATTACAAAGATGCATTGAAGGTTCTCCAACTACCCAGTTTACAGATCATATTGTCTTCTGAACAATTAGAATCAGAAAGTTGATGGTAAATAAGGCTAGCATTCCTCAGTAATTTAAATGAATACCATGTTCTTCATTTTTACTAGTTCATTAACTGAGAGTAAAACAGAATGTGACTAAACCAAGCCTTTGTCATCTGCTAGAGAATACAAAATCACATACAGTCTTTCATTTGTTTATTGGTCTTCCCATAAATATCAAAATTTTCAATAATAAAAGGAGAGAGGTTGCTGGAAAATGAGAGTGGACTCAATATAACTTCTAACTTGTAGGAATTAAATACTTCAACAACTGACTTTATTCTTTAGGGAATTTTGGAGGTGTACCCTTTGAGATTTAATGAGAAACCATCCAATGAAACTAGGAAGAAAAGACTTCAGGATAAAATGTGTCAGCTACAAGGGAGGCCCATTTGAGCTTAACATAAGGAATGACTCTGAATTCTCCATCACTAAAAAAAAAAAAAATTCAAGTAGAGACTGGATGACCACCAATTCAGGAATCATCATCTTTTCTCCCAAACCCAGTTCATTTGGAATCCTATTTTCCATCAATGCATAATGTGCAAGGAGACAATATTTATAGAGCAATGTAAATAAAAGTCAACTGAGATTTATTAAGTGCTTATTCTGTGCCAGGTACTCTATCTACAGATTACATAATTAAAAATAGACAACTCTCCCTCTACCTCAACTGAGAGCATCAAAGAAGGCCCAATTGTTGCACTCAATTAAAAGTAGGCAGGCAATTTGAGGGACAAGTTGAGAATAAATCCTTAATCAATGCTAAATGAATAAAGTACTTATACCATTAGAGAAAGGCAGATGACACAGGAGAAATAATGCCTTAACTGAAAGAAGCAAACATTCATCTGGCCAAGTCTATTGGAAACTATGCATTAAAGGAACTGGCTAGTCAGTGCTGGTCAGCACCCGGGACTGACCCTGTGAGGTAGAGTGGAGGAGAGAGCAGGAAACAGCTGCATCTGGGGCTAAGATACACAAAGGACAAACTATATACAAACAGGATTACAATGGAACCTCCCCTGGACCCCTCAGAGAACTGAATTTAAGGAGAATTTTCTGAGAACATCAAGAAGGAAGAAAAGGATTTCCAAGAACTAGGGACTACACAGTTATACTTTGGTCACATGTGCTCTCTAAGGGCAAAGCTACCCCACCAAGGGACCTAGTGTGTGGAAAAGAAGAATGTGTTCCTGATTTAGGGGGCTGTTTCTGTGACAACTGTCCTCACTATACCTAGTTAGTAAATTAACTGTCTAAAGGTTAGTAAATTATAACTACCAATCAATGAACAGCACACCAATGGTATCTTCACGATGGAGCTAGAAAACTTCAGCCACCCCTAAGGTGACCCTTAGAACCTTGAAGAAATATCTATCATTGGCCCTCTGCCAACTCTGATCCGAGTACAGGAGGTGCTGATTAAAAAATATTTATAAAATAAACACAAAATAATTTGGTTAAAAAAAAACACTTCATGTTAGAGATATGCCTGAACTCAACTTGGAAGAAAACTAGGAATTCTAAGAGGCAAACAAAGGTGAGGAAGGAAGACAGCCTGAACATAGGCACACAGAGAAGACAGTCTGCCTTGTCTGCAAAACAGCAAGATCTATTCAGCTAGACTGATGATTAAGTGAAGAAAGGAGAGAAGAGAAGAAAAGAATGGAAAAGAGGGAAGAGCCTGGCCAGAGGTTAAGGAGCTACCAAAATTAGGGGATAGAATCTGGAAAGAAGAAACCAAGAGTGGAAAGAATATAATATCCAAGAGAAGAGTGCAGTCAACCCTGTCAAGTGCTGCAAGGAGTTAAGAAGGACAATAAAACATTCAAGGTGGAAGGTCTCTTACAGATTAACTCAAAATTTTACAAATGTATCAATAGTCCTGGAGAAGTTAAGTCAGGTCTCCTGACTCCAATCCATATTCTTTGCCCTCCCTCCTAATCCCCCTTGTCCTTCAGACAGCAGTGTGATCTCTACCCAATGCCAGATTCCTACTCAAACTCTTACTACGTTTCTGCCACCCTGCTGCTAGTGGTACCAGACAAATTCCAGACCTGTCCTTAGTGATTTATACCCTGGACTTTCCTGGACTCTTTACCCCATACCCCATCAAAAGTTGACAGTTCATTCCCTCCCTCTGGGTCCTGCACTCTGAAAGTGAATAAGGTAATAAACGTCCTGAGGAACTATGGATAAAGTGTTTGCTGCCTGACAACTCCAGGAAAAATTCCAGAAACAAAACAGAGGTCTGCATACAATGTTTGTAGATCTGACCATGGTCCTTGATACTGTCAGTTGTGAGGGTTTATGGAAAATAATGTCAAAATTCAGTTACCTGGTGAAGTTCATCAGTATTATATGGGAGTTCCACGACAGTATGCATACCTGGGTTAGGGATACTGGAGGATGCTCTCAAGATTTACCTGTCATCAATAGAGTGAAACAAGGATGTGTCCTTGCTTCCATACTTTTTAGCATGATGTTTTCAGCCATATTATCAAAAGCCTTTAATGAAGATGAACACAGCCTCAAGGTCAGCTAGTGCACTGATGGCAAATTCTTCAACTGGAAGGAGTGTTGGTGCAGGATCTTCTGTTTGCTGATGACTGTGCACTCAATGCAGCCTCTGAAGCTCAGATGCAAGAGTACCTATTGATTCTCTGCTGCTTGTGCTAATTTTAGTCTAACATTTAACACCAAGAAAATAAAGGTGCTCCATCAGCCAGCACCACACCATTCATATGTGGAACCATCAATTAGAGCAAATGGATAAGTTTTGAGTACTGTGGACAAGTTCAGTTGCCTTTGGCAGTGTCACTGATGATGAGGTTGACATGTGCATTGCTAGAGCTAGCTGTATTTGGGAGATTCTAAAAGAAAGCATGGGAGAGGAGAGGGTATTAGACTGACAACCAATCTGAAGGTCTACAGAGCCATTGCGCTGATCTCTTTGCTCTATGTCTGTGAAACTTGAACAGTCCATTAGCACCATGTCAGAAAATTGAATGATTCCATTCAAATTGTCTTAGAGTCTGAAGATCACCTGGCAGAAGATCCTTTCTTGAGCTAAACTGCCTAGAATTCCAATATTACTACAAAGAGAGCAACTATGATGTCCTAGAATGCCAGATGTACACTTCCCAAAAAAATATTTTATGGAGAACTCACACAGGATAAGTGCTCACAAGGGGGTCAGAAGAAGTGAACCAGGACAATGAAGGTCTCTCTTAAGTACTCCCATGTACAGCATGGGAGACACTGGCACAGGACCACCCAGCATGGCATGCCCTCATCAATGAGGGTGCTGCACTCTATGAGGAAGGCAGAATTGAAGCAGCTCAAAGGAAACGTGACATACGTAAGTTTAGAGTACCCAACCCAGATGTTCACCTGGACTATTTGGATCAACTTGTGGTTGAGCATTCCGAGCTTGTATTGCTTTGATCAGCCCCAGTCGGACACACTGTAATGTTCCTGAAATGTAGAGATACCACTGTGATCTTCTTCATAATGAAGGACAAGAACCAACCAAGCTGATAAACTAATATTGATAAATTTCTTTCAAATGGACATTAATCAGGGGCGCAAAGCCAAGATGGCAACAGGAGAGGACCCTCTCTCAGTTGCTCTACAGCAAAACTTATAACTAAGGACTCTAACTACATTTTCAAGAGACAGAACCCACAGAGGGGGATCCAGTGAAGCAGTTCTCCAACCCAAGGTAACCTGGAAAAGAGCAGAAAGGCTTGGCTCCACAGGATCGGAAGGGTGGCCTGCCAGAGCGAAGGAACTTCACCCTCCTGGAGGCAGCCCTAGGGCGCTGGGAGCCAAGGCTCACAGCAGCGGGGGCAGTTTCCTGATTTACACCCCGGGAACACCAGGAACAACTTGGGGGAACAATGGGGGACCTCTGCCAGAGCGGAAAACGTGAAACCCAGTCCTCAGGGCACACAGCCAGCAGTGGCCAAGGCAGTCAAGATCCAGGAAACAGAAGCAGGCGGAGCTGGTAAGCAGGAGATCCCAGGGCATGAGCCCATTGAGCCAAGAAAGGGGAGTGAAGAGAGAGAGAATGCAGAGCTCTGTCCTCTGCCCATGGAACAGGACTCTGGGGTTCTGACCACATTCAGATCCTGATTGCAGTCTGTGCCCCACCCAATAGAAAAGAAGGGGCCCCCCACCTCAGCCTCATTGCAGTGGGGGACGCTTATGGTCATTCATAGACCAGGAGGCAGGACAGAGCCTCACACACTGAGATCCTTGTGAGGGTGTCCCAAAAGCTCAGGAAGCACCCCGAAACCAGGAACAGGCTGGGAAAATGAGTAAGCAGAGAAAAAAGAGGAACATCATTGAGAAATACTTTGCCTGTGACCCCAAGAAGGATCAAAATACTCAATCTGAAGATGAGGAGGTACAAGCTCCTGCATCTAAAGACTCCAAGAAAAATAGAAATTGGGCTCAAGGCCATGACAGACCTCAAAAAGACTTTGAAAATCAAGTGAGGAAGATAGAGCAAAAATTGGGAAAAGAAATGAGAGAGAAGCAGGAAAAACATGAAAATGAAGTCAGCAGCTTAGTCATGGAGATCCAAAAAATGCTAAAGAAAATAACATGTTAAAAACCAGAATAGGTTAAAAAATTATTGAGGAGAAGAATGCTTTAAAAAGCAGAATTGGCCAAATGTAAAAGGAGATAAGAAAGCTCTCTGAGGAAAACAAATCCTTCAGACAAAGAATAGAACTTGGGGAGATTGCTGATTTTACTAGAAATCAGGACTCAATACTTCAAAACCAAAAAAGTGAAAAAATTAGAAGAAAATGTGAAACATCTCACTGGAAAAACAACTGACATGGAAAAAAGATTTAGGAAATATAATTTAAAAATTATTGGAATACCTGAAAGTCATGACCAGGAAATGAGCCTTGACATCATTTTCAAAGAATTCTTACAGGAAAATTGCCCTGATATCCTAGAAGCAGAGGGCAAAATAGAAATGGAGAGAATGCACCGATCTCCCTGAGAAAGTGATCCAAAAAAAACAACCCCCAGGAATATTATAGCCAAGTTCCAGAACTCCCAAGTCCAAGAGAAAATATTGCAAGCAGCCAGGACACAACTCAAATATCGTGGAGCTGCAGTCAGGATCACACAGGACTTAGCAGCAACTACATTAAAAGCTTGTAGGGCTTGAAATATAGTAAGGCAAAAGAGCTTAGAATGCAACCGAGAATCAACTACCCAGCAAAACTGAATGTCCTCTTCCAGGGGAAAAAGATGGGACTTTCAACGAATCAGGGGGAATTTCAAATGTTCCTGTTGGAATGGCCAGAGCTGAACAGAAGGTTTGATCTTCAAATACAGGACTCAGGCGAAGCATAGAGAGTGGAGAAGAACAAAATATGAGGGACTTGATGATGAACTACATGTATTCCTGTATAGAAAAATGATACTGATAATACTCATATGAACCTTCTCACTTAATAGAGCAAGTAGAAGGAGCTTTTATAAATGAAGCACAGGAGAAAACTGAATTAGAAGATATATTGCGGTATAAAAATGGAGTCAATAGGTAAAAGGGAAATGTAATGGAGAAAGAAAAAGGAGAGAAGGAATAAGCTAAGATATTAAGATTTTTCTTTATTACAATGAGGTATTGCAATAATATGGAAGGGGGAAGGCAGGGGGGGAATGAGGAAATCTTTGCTCTCATCAGAGGTGGCTAGGAGAGGAAATAGCATATATACTCAAGGGTATAGACATCTGGAGTAAGAAGGAGAGAAAGGGGACAGGGGGCATGTAAGTGATGGAGGAGAGGATGGACCATGGGGGGGAGAGTGGTCAGATATAACACATTTTCTTTTTTACTTCTTGCAAGGGACTGGGATTGGATGGTTTATCTCGGACCATAGGGGCCAGGTGGATGCTGGGTAAGGGGTGGTATGTGGGTTTGGGGTCTCTTGGCCCCAGGGCTGGGGATCTGTCTGCTGTGCCACTCAACTACCCTGCAGCAGAGACAGAGTGAAAGGAGAGAGAAAATATAGCTCATGGTAGTAGGGAAGTATGAAAGGAGGGAGTTGCAATCAGCAATGGCAACAGTGGAAAAATATAAAAGTAACTTTTATGATGGACTTATCCTAAAGAATATGATCCACCCGCAACAGAGTGGGTGGTGTTGGAACACAGAATGAAGCACATTTTTTATTATTATTATTTTCCTGGGGTGTTGCAGGGCAAATGGAACTGGGTGGCCTGCCTGGGGCCATACAACTGGGTAATTGTTGGCTGTCTGAGGCCAGATTTGGACCTGGGTGCTCCTGGCTCAAGGGCCAGTGATCTGTCTGCCACCCAGCTGCCCCTACTATTATTATTATTACTACTACTACTATTTTATTTTGGGTCTTTTTTTTTTTTTTGGTTTTTGTAGGGCAATGGGGTTGGGGTGGCTTGCATGGGGTCACACAGCAGGGTGATTGTTGGGTGTCTGGGGCCGGATTTGGTCTCAGGTGCTCCTGGCTCCAGGGCCGGTGCTCCATCCACTGCACCACCTGGCCATACCTACAATTATTATTATCATTATTATTATTTTTTAATTTTAATTTTTTTCTCTCCCCTTTACTTTATCGCTTATGCAGGGTCTACATTTTGGGGGGAGAGGTATTATGTTTACTCTTAAACAAGAATGTTTTGGTAATGTATAAAAAACATTATTTGTACAAAATAAGAATAAAGAAATAAAGAACTGCTTTGTACTAGTTAAAACAAATGAAAATGGAGATTAATCAATATGTTCCAACTCTCAAAAAGTCTAAATATGCTACTCAAAGAAAATGCCTAAAGGCCTGGGCTTGCTGAAAGACTTTAGCAAGGGAGGCCTGGAGTCTGTTGAGGGCCAGAGGACTGGGGCCACATATTCATTGGAGTGGAGTAGAACACCTTGGATTCTAGTCTTGGCTCAAACCGCTTTTATGACCTGAAGCAAATAACTTAAGAACTTTCTTGGGTCTCAGTTTCCCAACTATAAAATGAAAGTGTTAGACTAAATAAGATATTTAAAGCTCCCTCCAGTTCTCATGTTCTCCAATTCTCTGAATGCTGTAAGATGAAAGAGAGGGGTTTAAAATGAACCTCAATTAAATTTTGGCTACAGCAAAAGGAATTTCAGGGCCTTGGATGTCTGGTGTGGGAGAGATTTATAAGTAGGCTGACTATAATCATATCATATAGGTATGATTTACAAGCCTATTCTGCCTTAAAATGTAGTCAGTCATTCAGGATTCCTATTTGTGTCTGATTTCTGATATAATTTCAATCTTTAGATTAGGTGGATTAGTTCCAGAGGTGATAGGAATGAGATTTGATAGTTTCAAAATCAGGTAACACTGGGAAGAGAAGAAATCAGGAAGGAAGTTGCTCTTGTGGATGAAGGTGAGTAAAGAAGAGAAGAGTTTTGAATAAAAATACAGGTAAGAAAGGGGAGGATGAGTCATCCTAAGTAATACAAGAAAGAAATACTAATTCAGGCATGTCTTTTTCAGAGGTATGAAAAGATGAGAAGATCAAAAATTAGGATTTTCTCTCCACAGTGATACTAAGAACAAAGACAGTAAGCAGTATCAATACATCTGCCTGCTATTACATCTTTGCCATATCTCATTCCTTTCTATCAAATCCCAGACCTTTAAAAAGAGAATGATTAAGGGCAGATAAGTAGAACGCAAGATAAAGAGATCTGAAAAAAAGGCATTTAAAAGAATGTATCACATAATCAAAGAAAGCCAGAGACTGGAGAACCCTTAGAGGTAGCCTAGTCCACACTACACATTTTATAGAGGATAAAACTAAGGCCTAGAAATGTGAATCTTTTTAACTGAAGTCACTTAACCACCAAGCAGTAATGATCTCCATGACCCCATTTCTTCCAACTCCAAGGTGAGTGCTCATTCTATAATACATCACTTTGCTAATTCTCCCATTCACATTCAATGTCCCAATTCTCACAATGCCCAAATGTGGCACCAACAAAATCAAGATGCTGGATATAGTTCTAGGAGTCTGGTCAGGGCCAGAAGGTGGGGACAGAAGCGAGATCTGTTTCCAATATTTAAAAATGAAATCTAATCTAAAGCAAAGGATTTGCTTTCTCTGAAAGCCCTGACTCTTCTTCGTTCCATTTCTAATTTCCTAATAAATCACTATAATTCATAATTTCATAGCATTTTGGGGCTGAAAACTTTATTCATAAAAGCTCTTCAAGATATAATGTTGGAATCAGGAAGACCTAGTTTCATCTCTTACCTCTGACACAAACTAGATGAATGGCTATGTGATTCTGAGCAAACACTTGCTTCTCAGAGACCCCAAGAAAAACTCTTAAACTATAAGGGGCAGATATTTTCCAGTCCATGGCTGTGGAATAAGCTTCTTCGATTAATTAAGAAATTAAATGAATGAATGAAAATAAATAAATAGAATGAAACAACAGAAAAATTAGGAGTGAAATCAGAGAGCTGAAGTGACTTGCAGCTGATCATATAATCAGTAAGTGCTAGGACTAAGACTTAAATTCAGGTCTCCTGACTTTAAAACCAGTTTTTTTCCCATCACAGCATTTCACCTCTCTCACTGACAGCCACCATACCTAATAAAACTCATTACATCTCAGGCTTTTAGTAAATCCCTAATAGTAAATGGAAAAAACAGTCTGATACAACTTCCCTTTTTTCAGCATCAGCTATAGTTTCTCAGCTCTAAGCAGGTCTTTCAGTCAATAAAATCAATCTGAAGAAACAAACTTGTCTTTTTTTGAACTATGACAAAATTCCTTAGGAAGAGCTCAGGATAGTCACATTAATTAAAGGTTGAAAGTTTAAAGTTAGCAACCTATGTATGACCTTTACAGTAAAAACTCATTACAAAGATGACCACATATATGGGTCTTAAAATTTGGTTTCAAGATTTCAGGAAAAGGCCAGGAAAAATGAAGATGAGGCAATGAGGCTAAGACTATGGAACATTTTATAACTCAAGAATTAAATTAAGTACCAACTACAAGTTTTAGGTATTCTGAAGATGAAGAAAACTCTGTTTATTTTAGTAACTGTGAATGATTTTAAGGAGAATGAATTATTTATTATCTGAAAAAGCGTCTTTCCTACTCCTATGACAATAAAGGTCAAACCAGCAACATTAAGTACACCAGTTAAGTGTTTCGTGCATCATATGAAATAAAAGCTTGTATCTTCATAGTAAGAAGGAAGTAAATTGCTTACTTTAGAGAGACACATCCACTCCTTCAGGCCACTAAGGTCCATTTAAAGTAAATTTTCTCTCTGAATGGACTAAATGATATCTTAGCATCCTGAATGTCAAGTGGAGAACAGAACTCCAAAGTAAGACACATACTAAAAGGTATGATCATTTATTTTCATGTATAAATAAAACACTGTGCTGAGTCCATATAGAAGATAAGCAAATATTTTAAATCAATCCAGATGCATTTATTAACTGCCTATTAAGTAATTGATATAGCGAAAGATACGGGGGGGGGGGGGGGGGGATACAAAGCTAAGCCAGTCCCTGCCTTCAGTAAACTTACAGTTCAATAAAGGATATAAAATGTTCATAGAGAAGTCAATACAGGGTGATAGGGCTGAGGAAAATATAAAACCACAAGAATCCATAAAAGCCCCACGGGGGAAATGAGACTTAAATTGAGCTTTTAAAAGGTGGCAGGAATCCCATGAGGCTGAGCTGAGAAGAGAGAACATTGTAGAATTAGGAGAGGACATATACAAAGACACTGAGGCAAAGATGTAATTCACTGGGCAGGGGAATGGAAGAAGGAAGTTTAAGAGTATCTGATCAATGGCTGCCCACCACCTTCAGAAAAAACTCTTTATTCTGACACTCAATCTTCCAAAACTCATTTCAATCTACTCTCATACCTTCTCTCTCTACTCTTCACCCGACCTCCTCCAACCTGTGTACCTTTGGGCACATCTTATCTGTCTTCCAAAATTCATTCCAATCTACTTTCTTTTTTTTATTTTTATTTTTACTTTTATTTTGAATTCTTTTTAGAATTTTTCCCTTAATCTAATCTTGCTTCCCTCCCCCCACCTCCCACAGAAGGCAACTAGTTTTTACATTGTTTCCATGGTATACACTGATCCAAATTGAATGTGATGAGAGAGAAATCATATCCCTAAGGAAGAAAAGCAAAGTATTGTGCCTGATTGTTGCATTAATGAAATGGGCAAGTCCATCAAGGTTGGTCATCACCCCCATGTTACTGCTAGCTAGGGTGTACAATGTTGCTCTGGTTCTGCTCATCCCACTCAGCAGCAGTCCAAGCAAATCTTTCTGGGCTTCCCTGAATTCCCATCTTTCCTGACTTCTAACAGAACAATAGTGTTCTATCATGTACATATACCACATTTTGTTAAGCCATTCCCCAACTGAAGAACATTTACATTAATTCCCAATTCTTAACCACCACAAACAGAGTTGCTATGAATATTTTTGTACAAGTGATATTTTTTATACATTACTAAAATATTCTTGTTTAAGAGTAAACATAATATCACCCCCCCAAAAAATAGACCCTCATGAAAAATAAAGGAGTGGGAGAAAAAATGTGTTTCAGTCTGTCTTCTGATACCATCAACTCTGTCTCAGGTGGATCACATTCTTTAAGATAAGTCCAATCATAAAAGTTACTTCCATATTTTTACACTGTTGCTGTTGCAATTCCCAACATCCATTCTTCCCCAGTATCATCTATTATATTTTCTTTCTCCTTTCACTCTGTCCCTCCTTTAAAATATGCTGTACGGTAGCTGAGTGGCACAGTGGACTGATCACTGGCCCTGGTGCCAAGAGGCCCTGAGCTCACATACCACCCCTGAGACCAAGTAATCACCTGGGCCCATGGTCCCAAACAGTCCACCCAATTACAGCCCCTTGCAAGAAGTAAGAGAAAATGTGTTATAATCCGACTGATCTCTCCTATGATCTACCTTCTTCTCTATCATCCCCCCCTTCCCACTTTCCCCCTTCTCTCCTTTTGACTCTGGATGTCTATACCCTATTGAGTGTGCATGCTGTTTCCTCTCTGAGCCATTTCTGATGAGAGTGAAGGCTCCTTCATTCCCCCTCACCTTCCCCCCTCCCATATCATTACAAAAGCTCAGTGTAAAAATTTTTTTTAATTTTAAAAATTATTTTTATATAAAATATCTTATCCTATTCCACTTCTCCTTTCTCTTACTCCCAGTGCATTTCCTTTTAGCCATTAACTCCATTTTTACAGAATATTATATCTTTGGATTCAGCTCTCTCCTGTGCTGCATCTATAAAAGCTCCTTCTACCTGCTCTGTTAAATTAGAAGTTTCATATGAGTATCATCGGTATCATTTTTCTATGCAAGAATACATGCAATTCATCATCAAGTCCTTCATACTTTACCCTTCTCCACTACCTATGCTTCACCTGAGTCCTGTATTTGAAGGTCAAACTTTCTGTTCAACTCTGGTGGTTTCAACAGGAGCATTTGAAATTCTCCTGGTTCATTGAAAGTATATCTTTTTCCCTGGAAGAGGATGTTCAGTTTTTGGGGGCAGTTGATTCTCAGTTGCATTCCAAGCTCTTTTGCCTTCTGGAATATTATATTCCAAGTCCTATGAGCTCTTAATGTAGTTGCTGCTAAGTCCTGTGTGATCCTGACTGTAGCTCCATGATATTAGAATTATGTCCTTCTGGCTACTTGTAGTATTTTGTCTTTGACTTGGAAGTTCTGGAACTTGGCTATAATATTTCTGGGGGGTTGGTTTTTTTGGAACTCTTTCCAGGGTAGATCAGTGAATTCTCTCAATTTCTATTTTGCCTCTGCTTCTAGGATATCAGGGCAATTTTCCTTTAGGATTTCTTTTAAAATGAGGTCAAGGCTCTTTTCCTGATCATGACTTTCGGATATCCCAATGATTTTTAAATTATCTTTCCTGAATTTGTTTTCCAGATCAGTTGTTTTTTCAATGAGATGTTTCACATTTTCTTCTAATTTTTCATTCTTTTGGTGTTGGAAGTTTTGTGTCTTGACTTTTCCTAAAGTCATCAGCTTCCTTTAGTTCCATTCTACATCTGAAGGATTTATTTTCCTCAAAGAGCTTTCTTATCTCCTTTTCCATTTGGGCAATTCTGCTTTTTAAAGCATTCTTCTCCTCAATTACCTTTTTTGAACTATTTTATCCATTTGGCCTATGCTGGTTTTTAATATGTTATTTTCTTCAGCATTTTTTTTGGATTTCCTTGATTAAGCTACTGGCTTCTTTTTTGTGTTTTTCCTGAATCTCTCTCATTTCTTTTCCCAATTTCTCTTCTATCTCCCATACTTGATTTTCAAAATCTTTTTTGAGCTCTGTCACTACCTGAGCCCAACTTCTGTTTTACATGGAGTCTTTAGATGCAGGAGCTTGTACTTCCTCATCTTCAGGTTGAGTATTTTGATCCTTCTTGAGATCATGGACAATATATTTCTCAATAGTGTTCCTCTTTTTTCTGTCTACTCATTTCTCTAGCCTGTGCATGGTTTTTTCCCTCCAATCTGTTTTCACACCTTATCTCTCTCTACTCTTCATCCCACCTCCTCCAACCTTTGTACTTTTGGGCCTATCTTATCTCATGTCTGGAATGAACTCTTTCCATATATACATATATACATATATATATATATATATATATATATTCTTATTGATATTTTCCCCTTCAAAGCTCAAATCCACTAACAAATCCTTGAAACTCCAACCTAAAAATGCCTCCTTCATTCCCAAGATGCTTTATCTTTCCTATTCTCTTATATTCAGTGTGCTGTAACCCAACTCTCCCTCAGTTTAAGTTTTCAGAAGTCAAGGATTGGGTGGTATTTAATCTTTCTATCACCTATACCTAGTACAACGTCCTGAAAATTGTTGTTGTTCAATCATTTTTCTGTCATGACCAACTCTTCTTTTTCTTGGAAAAGATACTGGAATGGTTTACCACTTCCTTCTTCAGCTCTTTATACAGAAAGGGAAACTGAGGCAAACAGGATTAAGTGGTCACACAGTCAGTATGTGTCTGAGGTGAAATTTGAACTGAGTTCTTTCTGACTTCAGAACAAACATTCTATCTACTATATCACCTAGCTACCTCTGCCCTGAACACAGGTGGTGATTAATAAATGCTTGCTGAATTGGATTAAGCTTCATGCAGATATCTTATCCCTATATTAATGTTATTTAATTTAAAAATGTAAATTTGCACAGCTATGGACCAAATGTGATGAATTCCTTAGTTGAAATCCAAGTACTATGTTTGGATGAGGACTAAACACATTATTATTAACAATGATGATGACAGTGGAGTATTTCATTTTAAAAAGTAATTTCTGAAATAACACAAGGAGATGTGGGTCTTCTACTTACCAACACAGGAACCAAGAGAGACAATTTTGCAGAGACTCAGTTATCTAGTCTGCCATACATGGGAGCTTGAATTAGATGTTCTCTGACGCTCCTTTCATTGTCAATCATTTTATAACACTATGATTTTATTCTTCTTCCTGCTCTTGAACTAAGCAAGTAGTTTATATACTTTTTTTCAAATCAAAGGGTTATTTAGATTTTAATTACTCAAAATTCAATAATGTATTATAATTTTAAAGAAGAGAAACAACTTTTAGTTGATTTAAAATTTTCTCAATCAATAATTGCTACAAATATTAAGTGCTTTTATATTTTTGTATTTGGCAGTCTATTCAAAGTAAAGATATTGGGTCACTCACTTGACCTCTTAGAATCTGCAGATAAGAAATCATTTTTTGAGGTCAAGCTATGATTTTGGACAGATACAAGGCATTCAATTTTTTTTATTTTCATTAGTATACTATGTGCCTAGTTTCTTTGATCTGCAAAAGGAAAATATAAGAAGTTTGACTTTCAATTTAAAATGATAATATATATGATGGGGTTTATGAAGCTACTGTTATCATGACTTGAACACTGGAGAAGTAAACTGTACCCTTCTCATAAAAGTTGAATTGACTCAGAACAGTTGAAAAACAGGTGAATAATCTATAGAACTATAAAAGTACAAATATATAAAATAGAGAATGTCAGTCAGAAGGCAACTTAGGCTTTATCTAATGCAATTATCTCTTTTTTTACAGTTCAGAACACTGAAGCCTAGCATAGGAAAGGTTACAATGTTAGCAAGTAGCATATCTAGTACCCAAATGAAGACCTCACTCCAAGTTCTGTGGTCTTTCTATTTATTGCATGAGAAAAGAGAAGTTATTCAAAGTTTCATCTTGTTCTCTTTAACATTTAACCTTGATTTTTCTTCTCCTTTAATTCCAGTCTCTGATGAATTGAAGACTATGTAAGTATGTTTTAACCTGACACAATCAAATCCATTTTAAGTCTCCATTTTAAGATTATATAGTTGTAATACAAGTTTTGGGTTTTTTTTTTTCCTGGAATAAGATAAGTGCTTGCATATAGTTTGGTAATAATGGATGTGGGTAAGCTTATGTTGTCCCAAATCCAGTAAGCAGCTAATAAATGTCTCCTAAGAACACGTGTCCCCCAAACAGGTAATAAAAAAGTACTCATTAATAACATTAGAAAATTAAAATTTTACTGACAGTTTCCTTTCATAATAAAGTTAAGTAAATAACAATAAACACTAAGATATAGCTTGTAAGTAGCTTTAGTAAAAACCACAAAACCATTAGAGACTCCAACCATCAGTCTGCTTCTAATTAGCTTCCCTATACTCAGAAATTCAAACATGTCCTTTCCATTCAGAACCAGTGCTAATTAATGGAGACTTTCCAAAAGGCCATCTTGGAGGGAGGCTCCAACTAGGCAGAGAGAGGGATTATCATGAGTTCCAGTATGAAATAAGCTCATTGGAACATTTAGGGATCAGTTTGGTGATTTGTTCCAAGAGAGATTATTACTTGTTTAGTTGAATTGATAATTGCACCTATCAACAGAGTGAGAATATGCACCAATCAGTGTTAAGTCTGAGTCTTTTTATGTCACTAGTAGATTCAAAGGTAAATCAGACAGGTGCATCTATCAGAGAGATCACACAGAAGATGAGCATACATGTCTTGATGAGCAAAGGCAACCCTTCAACATGCACCCTTGATCTCAACTTCTTCCATTTCTCCAGAAGACTAGCTTCTCAGTGTCTCCTTCTATCTAATATTCAGTCTCTAAGTACTTATCAGATTCTTTCCTATTGCCTAAGTTTACATTCAAGTCTTCCCTATCCTAACTCCCCCCCAAACCCTACCTTGCCTGCCAGCTGCATCCAGCTGCATCCAGCTATACCCATTGCCTCCATTTCTTCTCTGCTCACTCTCTTCTAAACCCTCTGAAATCTGCCTTTGGACCTCACAATACAACTAAAACTGTTCTCTCCAAAATGACAATGAGCTGTGTCCTCTCTGAACCCTAACATCATCAAAATTCACAAAGGAATTTCAATTAGACAAGGCCTGGAAGTGGTTCTATTTTGATGATCATAAGAAAAGAATGTAGAGGGGAAGAGGAATGCACTAGGGGGAAGGCAAAGGAAAGGTCAGGGAATTATCTCACATAATTAGGATGCATGAGTAGATATCATAGTTAACTCTCATCAGTATAATGACCAACTAGGATGACAGAAAACTAATGATGGAACATGGCACTTATCACCTGTTAGAGAGGAGAAGTACCCAGAATGTAGAATGAGATAAAGAAAAAATTGGACATGGCCAATGTGGAAATTTGTTTTGGTAGACTATACATGTTTGTATATTTTTCTTGTGTTTTCAGTGTCTGTATGTGTGTGTGTGTGTGTGTGTGTGTGTGTGTGTGTGTGTGTGTGTAGGGGGAGCAATGGTGAGGAAGATTGTTGGAATAAGAAGATGGAAGGGCATAATATGACTGATTAAAACAAATAAAATATTTTTTAAAAAAAGAGATCAAATTCATATAATAACCTTTTCTCGAACCTCATTCTTCTTGACTCTTCTACATTTGACATTACTCTCACCCTAAACACTCCCCTGCTTTGGAGATCAATTAGGAGACTATTGCGGTAGTCCTTATAAGAGATAATGCTAAATGATGAGTGATGGCCATCATTTAGCATCATCATCTCTCCAAAAGTCAATTGGAGATGCATGATCTTCTGAATCTTCTTTGCTAATTCATCACCCACATCACAAAATCCTAATTGAGAATGTACCTCAAGACTCTGTATTTAGGCCCTTCTCTTCTATTTCTACATTCTCTGATTTGGCAATTTCAGCAACTCCCATGGGTTTAATTATCATCTTTTTATAGATGACTAAGAAATCTATATATTCTGTAATAGTTTCTCCTCAACTCTAGGCATGCATCGCCAGTTGACTTTTGGATGTTTCAAAATGGTCATTTCTCAAGAATTTCAAATTCAATATGTCCAAAACTTAATTTTTTATTTTTCTCCCCAAGACTTAATTTTTTTATTTCCCCACAAAATACAATTTCCAAACTTGCAATCACCAATGCAATTCCCAAGATCCTGCTAAATGCTTCATTTACTCTTCCCCACATATCCAATCATTTGCCAAGACTTGACATTTTTAAATTCCATAACATCCCTCCCATTACAAACATTTTTTACTATTTTTTGTTTTATATAAGAAATCTGATTTTAATAAAATTTTCCTTTGTTATAAGTGAAAAATATGAATAAAATCAAATTAATAAGAAGAAAAATAGAAAATTAAAAAGATAGTCAAATGTCCAACTTTTTTCCTCATATGACCATCACTCATCATTTGGCATCATCATCAACTCTCACAAGGACCAGGACAATAGTCTCCTAATTGGTCTCCATACATCATTGCTCATCCCTTTCAATCTTCCATACAATTGATCATCCTATCACAGAAGTTGGACCATACTACTCAATAAGGTCTATGAACTCTTATATTTAGCTTTTAAAACCCCCAACCTACTTCACTAATATTATTACATACAACTCTAGAGTATAGTTAAACCATCATTCATGCTCTTCCTCATAAATAAACCTCCTATCTCTGTGCCTCTACAATGTTTCTCTGACATATCTGGAATCCTTCTGAACTATATCATATTTTCTTCAGAACTATGCTCAAATGACACCTTCTAATGGAGTCTTTCTTCATTCATCTAAATGCTAGTACCCTTACTCACCTCCCCCCCAAAAAATTATATTGCATTTCTTTTGAATATAACATGAACTCTAGACTTAGCTTCCCAACCTCCACTTGCAGTATCAGATTGGATACCCAAAAGGCAAATGCAGTATTTTTCCCTGCAAAATCTAGGGATATCCCTAGATACTTAAAAGTATCTCCAAATGTAATTCTTCAGTGTGCTTATGGTTATCTTTTGAAACTATTTAATCATCCATACTTAATTAGCTTTTAGGAAGCAGTCAAAGTATACACTCCCAAGTTGTTCAAAAACAAAGAGGTAGAAGAGGTAGATCATATTTGGCCTACAATTCATAGTTTGCTGATTCCTTGAATAAACCATTATCCATCTCATAAATAGCTGTGACCCATTGTTCCAAAAGTATATTCAGAGAGCAGGGAAAGTGGGCTCAAGCTAAGGAAGCATAGGTGGTAAAAGGGAAGGTCATATATTGGTTCCTAAAAGCCCTTTCTTCCCCTTGTGCAAGAAGATTTCCTAAAACTCCTTTGCTTCACATAGGTTTTCTGCTGGGCTCCCTGGAGTTCTGAGGCTGCCTCCCTTGTGCAGTCTAGTTTTGGGTTTTTTTTAATCTTCTGATTCAAACAGGGCTACTTGCCATTGCTATCCCATGTGTACTGTTATTATAACAATGAAAACTCATTTTCTTTGACCCAGTAATTACAATTCTATATCTATATCCAGAGGAAATATAAAAAAAAATAGGAAAAGTCCCACATGTTCCAAAATATTCATAACAGTGCTTTTTGTAATGGCAAAGAATTGGAAATTGAGGGGATGCCCATTAATTGGGCAATGGATAAATAAGTTGTGGTACATGAATACTATGGAATATTATTGTTCTCTAAGAAACCATGATTGGTTGGACTCTAGAGAAGCATGGGATGAGTTACATGATCTGATGCTGAGTGAAGGGAGAAGAACCAAGAGAACAATGTACACATCAACATCATTGTGAGATGAACAACCTTAATGGAAGCAGCTCCTCTCAGCAATTCAGAGTTAGGAAAACTATATTAGACTGGCTATGGAAAATGCTATCTCCATCCAGAGGAAGAAAAACAAAACAAAACCAAAAAGTAAATTTTTTTTAAATCTTTAGAATCTGATGAACATTTTATAAAAATATCTTTATATATTTCTCTCTCTTAATCCTAATTCCTCACACTGAAAATGACTAATCTGTAAACATGTTTATCACAAATATGTATGTACAATGTTAACCTGAGGAGGGGGACGGGAAAGGAGAGTGGAAGGAATTTTTGTAACATAAAAATATGCATATGCATATGGATAAATGTTGAAAAACATTCATAACATGTATTTGTAAAAATAAAATATCAATAAATAAATTTTTAAAAAATATCAGTTCTGGTTTTACATAAGTTCCAAGTAAGGCTGGCCAGGCCCCTCAAACAATCCATTTCACTTCATTCAAGAACATTCAAGGACTTCTAAATTACCAGCCCATCTACAAGTCATAAAATATTGATTAAGTCCCTCTGATGTATCAGGAACTGTGCTGGGCACTAAGAATACAAAGAAA